>NC_055988.1:129467877-129770362 GCF_018446385.1 Zingiber officinale
TCTTGCATGCAATGTAAATCCTCAACAAATTGAAAGAACATGCTATGCACATAACCCTCTATTTTAGAGCCCATCAGATCACCACCTATCATTCGCAATATAGTGGCAAGGTCATAACACTGTATAGTTTCGTCAGTTACATTGGCGGGAAGTTTCGTTAGATCAAAGGTTTTAGCCAACCACCCAATTAAAAGACGTCTCGGCTTCATATTTGAGGGTTGTAGAACTTGATCAAGGAACCTTAACAATAGTCATATATGTCAACATTCGCTCTACCAGATATTGCTGACCCTTGAATAGGTAGTCCTAATAGAACTGTAATATCTTGCAAAGTTATTGTCATCTCTCCTTTGGGCATGTAAAATGAATGTGTTTCTGGTCTCCATCTCTCGAGAGGAGTAGTGCTCCATCAATACGACGATATCCAACCTAGAAAACCTCTAGGGTATGTTTGGTTCAAGTTATCGTGTATAACATTGGTTATATGATTATCAGGTATTCACATAACCAAGGTTATGGGGAATAAAACATAACCAAATGTTGTTTGGTTCAATCTAGGTAATGCAACAAAAACTTATTTGTTTGAAGGTTTTAGTGAATACCCTAGTTTAATATTTTACCGTATTACCCTCAGTTACAAAATCAACTATACATAATAATAATAATAATATTATTATTATTATTACTTATTTTTTATGTTTTTTTACTTCTCTTTTTCCGGTATATTTTTTTACTTTTTTATATGGTTTTTTATTTTTTAATGTTTTTATATTTTTTATATTATTTATATTTATATTTTTTTATTTTTTTAATTTTAATTTTATTTATTTATTTATAAATTTTTTTATTTCTAAAATTTTTAAATTTTTATAATTTTTTTATTTTTTTTAAAAAATTTTAAATTTTAAATTTTTTATTTTAAAAATTTATTTTTTAAAATTTTTTACATTTTTTAATATTTTTTCCACTTTTTCTATTTTTTTTCATGTTTTTTCTTATCGGAGGGTATTTTTAGTAAAAAAAAATTCGTTAACCCCGGAATCAAGAAAAACCTTAGTTTTCTGAGGTTTTCCGATTCCGGACTATATGACCCTTTTGCTGACGTGTCGGGCATGGAACATTACTCGGGAATCATCGAATACCTAAACCAAACAAGGTTTTTGTTAATAACTTTGGATGGATAACCAAGGTTATCAAGAATAACCCCGAACTAAATGCACCCCTAAGAATATCGCTACACTCATCCTATAAATAAAACGATCATTTTGAATATTATACTCATTGTGATGTAGACTAGTTCACTTCACAAGCAAAGGTTCAAGGTAACTGGCGTAATATGACTCACCGCGACTTGCTCTAACCTGAAGAAACATTGTATAACAAATTAATTTTATCATGATCATAACATATGTACACAAATACAAAGAAATTAACGACACAATTTATTTTATTACCACATTATCCCATACTATTTTGGAACTATGCGACATATGCAGATGTAATAACTCATCGTCAACTAGACCTAGATGTCTAAGGTAATCCACATGGCTAGGCCTGTAGTCCATATCTATACGTAGACTCAAATGAATACATGTATATCAATTATTATATCGTACTTACACACACAATCTTTGTCAATATAAGTACATCATACATAATATCAATAATGTCTTACGAAGGTAATTAAAAAATGCATGTCTTACAAAGGTACAAATTAAAATATTTAAAGTTACACATGAACAAAAAGAATCAAACATGTGGACAAGTTTTTCTATTATGTCCAGGTTGACCACAACGTCGACAATGTTGCACTTCTCTTGTGAATGGTCCAATGTCCATCTCATTTCTCCTTCTTCCCGCTGGCTTACCCTTTTTCCTCTTCGTGTTTAGGTCAGGTATTAGGCATCAACCATCATCACCTTCCATAATTGGCCAATAAGTCTCATTACCCAAGGGATGAAAACTACTTCTATAACATTTGATTACAGTTGATAATAAATAAATAGCATCTACATAGACAAAATAATCTCTTTCAGTTGCCATACATGCTAATTTGCTTATTACCTCCTTTTCGTATTTCACAGGAGTATCTCGTCTTCACTTCAAAAACTCCATCTTCACAATTGAAAGAGGTTACCTGATGGGTGTATGCAGCTTTCAAACTCTTACCAAGCAGTTTGAGGCACTATGAGGTGTATACTTCGTCATTAGCCATCTGTAGGGGTGTCAATTCGGGTGGGTCGGGTTGATTTTTTTTTTAACCCAACCCGAACCCGACCCGAACCCGAGTTCAACCCAAAACACCTCAACCCGATTAACCCGAACCCGACCCATATAACCCGAAAATTCTATTCAAAACGACTTTTTTGGGCTATTTTCCCTATAATTCTTCACTTTTATCTCAATACTCCATCATTATCATACAAACATGATATTAATATACATAAAAACATCTAAATTTTTAAAATAAAATTTGATTTAACCCCAAAAAAACCCACAAACCCCTATATTTAAGTCAACCCAGGTCAACCTAGGTCAACCCGAACCCGACCCGACCCAACCCGAAACTTTTTTACTCTCCAACCCGAACCCGAAAATGCCCAACCTGAACTCGATTTTTTTCGGGTCGACTCGGGTTGGGTCATCGGATCGAGTTCATTTTCGACACCCCTAGCCATCTGATCATAGTACACATTTCTTCTGTTATCAAAATACTTGACCATGTTATAAATTGTGTGCTCGATAAGGACAGCAACAAGTAAACAACGAGCATTTTTCAAAACTGAATTGACACGCTCGGCTACATTTGTATTTGCATGCACATATTTGTGGCTCCCATCATGAGACATTGATCATTTTTCTATTGGGAACGATGTAATCCAGTTCCATGCCTCATCATTCCTCTCTTTTACCCGCTCCAAAACTGGCTCACATTTTCTTACTTGACACGTCCTCCCTATAATGTGACATTAATTAGATGTTGTATATAAAACATGTATGCATATGTATTAATAGCATTGTGAGGTTTTATTACCGTGCTAGCCTTTATGAGTAAATTCTTGAGTCCAACATTTTTGAAGTGCGTGTTAAAATTGCTGGCCGCGTGACGGAGGCAATAGCGATGTTTTGCATGAGTTTCATCCCAACTTAGATATTGGTTATTCATTGTCTGCATAATTCTAATATGTCTATCGAAAATGACACATATATCATCACATCTTACTACATGCATTCGAAAAAGCGCCATAAACCAGCCCTAACTCTCCACATTCTCAGACTCTACCAATGCATAAGCTAGTGGAATCACAGAGTTATCTCCATCAATGGTCATTGCAATTAGGAGTGAATGTTTATACTTACCATAAAGGAAAATTCCATCAATTTGGATCACTATCTTTGTGAACTCAATACTATCGATAGCTAGTTTGAATGACCAAAATAGTCGACGTAAAATTTTTTTGGTTGAATTTAACTGCACGATGTCTGACATGAGTATGATCATTGAATTCCCACCATACAACACTTCCAGGATTTGTCTGTTGCAAAGCTGCAAAGAAATGTGGTAGACGTTAGCATGATTCATCCTAATCACCCCAAATTCTGGCGATAGCCTTTTATTTAGCCTCCCATGCTTTCCTATAGGAGGGTTTAAAATGTATTAAGTTATGAATTTCAATGATAACACTTCCAACTAACTTGGACGGATCTTTCTTCACCCCTTCCAATATACAGTTGTAAAGTTTGAGTCCGATTGTATGTGATCAAGTGATATAGCCCTCACAACACATGTGTGTGGACTTTTGTATTGTGTTATGCCCCATCCTCCACCAAGTTTCTTTAGCCTTGCTGCACATAACTGCCAACTACACCCATATTCAGTGTTCCTACATACAACTGACCAAACACGCGAACTTAACTTAGCGACTTTATATTCTCGACCGCAAATTAAGGAATACTGTTTAATTGTATTAATTACATCTTCCTTCTCTTGAAACTCCAATGTTGTATCAAATTTTGTACCAACTATCATTCCAACTGTGTTACCCACTGATCCGATCCAATCAGCTGAAATAGGGTAGTTAGCTCCTACAGTAAACTAAAATTCTTCAAGCACTTCAATCATTGTCTCTTCCTCACAATCGTCTTGACCGAGTAGCCCATCACTATCTTCCTCTTCTGAGGAGTTGGACTGACAGTCGTTTGTTGCTATCGGTATGTCAATGCTCTAGGTAGTGGGACTTCTGAATGGCTCAACACACGAGAAGACTCCATAACTTCATGTGATGGACCAGTGTTACGCTCCGCAAGTGTACGGAAATGTCGCAAGTAATATAAAAGATTATCGTATCCATAGGGACTGGAATAAGCACTAGAAATGTCTCAATGCGAATTAGCTAAACAACTATCCAATTGTTTCAAATGCAAAGTGAAGGTAAACAAATCTAATATTAAAGATCAACAAACAAGAGTTTAGTGTTTTGGGTTATGATAAAGGGAGATCCTAGGAGTTTCGGTTTCTTTGTAAGATTTCTTGAATGTAAATGGTTCACCAATTCTTATCCCTCAATTGCCAAACACTTGTAGAAAGTTGCCGGTTCTCTCTTGCAATAGATAACCGGCTAAGGACTGAGAAATGTATCTAAATATGATCAATTAGACGTGAACCTACGTTGTCCTTACACAGAAGCGCACCTATTATTATGCCTTCCTCGGATATCAACATAGAAGCCCACAACTTATTAATCTATCAAGATACAAGAAACTAATCACAAGATCCATCCTACTCTCTTGAATATTCCTATTTCCTCTTCAAGATTATCTCTCAAACGTCCTTACACGGGCTTGCACCTGTCACGTGGATCCCTCGGATGATCGAGTGAGAGTTTATCTTTACAAAGTCCACAAGAAATCCAAACAATCAATCAAGAATGAGAATTAAGCACAAATCACCATTAATCATTCAAGATCTAATTGATACAAGCAAGACAATGTCATTGAAACAAGAAATTGGCAAATCCATAAGAGATCATATCAATCCATCATACAAATACTCCCTTAATCCTAGAATACAAGATCTACTCCATGAATCGAGGAAGAATACCTGAAGAAATAAAGATTACAAGCATTTCTTAAATCCCCAATCCAAGAAACCAAGAAAAGGGGGAAAGAGAAAACTTATCTACGAAGAAGCCTCGTCTTCGGATCCAATCCTCGCTCCGGAGTCGAAATCGTCAAGAACTCCCCTCGAATCGCCCAGAAATCCTCCCAAGAATGGGAGGATACCACCAAATCTTGCCTTCTCCCAAAGGGGGAGAGATCTCCTTTCAATTCATGAAGGAGGGTTTAAATAGAGGAGGAAATCGGGCGCCACACGGCCCCACGACACGGCCGTGTGAGATTCACACGGCCATGTCCAGTTCCTTCTCTGCCAAAGCTGCACGGCCGTGTGACTCACACGGCCAGGACCCTTCTGTTCTCTGGAAATGCTACACGGTCGTGTGGTGCACACGGCCACCACCTGCTTGGCCTCTGGAAACCTCACACGGTCGTGTAGATCTACACGGCCATGTAAGGCATCTGCTCTAATTTCTTCAAATCAAGACACGGTCGTGTGAGATTCACACGGCCTGATGCTCTCTCCCTTCAATTCCTTCCAAGCTTGCCCAAGGACGCATAATCTTCACCAATTTCGACTCCTGTGTACAGAAAATGCACAAAAAGCATATCTCCGAACCAAAAGAGTAAATATGCTAAAAGGAAAGCTGGAAGTATAAAAGTGCATAGATCAAGCATGCTCAAAGTATGTAAATATGCATAAAAACATGCATAAAAGAGTATATAATCTACGCACATCACACCCCCAGACTTAAACCTTTGCTTGTCCTCAAGCAAAATGCTGCAGTCTAAATTCATATGTTCTACAACACATTCATAAAACCTAGTGCACTTTCCTAACTCTATCAAAAAGTTTCATTAACAAGCGTGATCATGGAAACAAGTAAAGTATGGTTCAAGCATAAGAATCTTGTAAACAGTGTAAAAGTAACTCAACACCCTTCAAGTTTCAATCCATGTCCTAGTCAAGTCGTCATCAAATTTGAATTCCTAGTGTTTCCAGTGAAAGACAAGTAACCAGTGATAGGCACTTACTCACCATTCACTTGGTTCATAATTCTCAACTAACCCAAGGTCTCAAAGGTGTGCTCAATCTCAAGGGAAGCTAAGCAGTCATTTCTCCAGTAACCTAACTCGGTCTCAAAGGGGTGACTTGCTAGATTCCACTCATGACAACTGTTTTTTATATCCCTTATTTTTTTATTTTTTTTTATAAGTGTTTGCATTGTGCAAAACTTATTCACAAATGTACTTTTAGCACACATGTTGGGATATTTTGATTTTTCCAAATGAGCTTTAATGATTTGAGCCTCATCCAGTAACCAAAATGAAAGTTGAGAAATCACCATGGAAACCAAGTACTAAGCAAACAAGATGAATCATGACTATTTCAATGACATCAACTATTCAAGCATCAAGCACAAGTGTAGTGAAGATAAAATCCTTAAGGTTGAACCAAAACTAAAACTCATCACCATAAGATTTTTAGCTTATTAATGCTTCCCAAGATAGAAAAAAGAACTACACAAAGTTTACTACTAGCATCATTCGAACATCATGAATCAAGACAATAATCGTGCTAACATTTCACTTGAATCCAAGAAAGCATATAAGTGAAGATTTGATGTTAAGAACCAACATGAAAAACTAACAAAAACTAAAAACTACATGACACCCCCCAGACTTAAACTTTTCATCGTCTCGATGAAATCAATATGGTGGAGGAGGTGGAGGTGGACGAGGGAAAGGAGGTCTACGACGTGGTTGGCCAATAGGAAAACTAGGAAAACTTGGAATCTCACCCAAGGATCTATGATACTCATATAAAGCATCTACTTGTTGGCTAGTAAGCATCATGCTCTGCATAAAATCTCTCATCCTAGCCTGATCAGTATCATAATCCTGCACAAACTCAGCCACTTGACCTTGAAAATTCCTCGTAAACTGAAAATGATTTTGTACCTCCCTAAACTGATCATCAGATAAAGAGAAGCGCCCCTCCAACATTTTTCGTTGGGCATCTTGCTTCTCATGAAGTGATTCTAGAGACGTACGAAAATCTGAAAAATCAAACCTAGAAGATCCTGTGCCATATGCAAAAGAATGCATGGCAGGCTCCATAAAACTAGAAGGTTGCGGGTGTCCAGATGACGAGGGCTCATGATGTGGCTCAGTGTCTCCAGGTATAGAAGGGTTATTCTCAAAATCTAACTCAGAAATTACCCAATTAGCCGGGTTACGAATAGTAGTTCGTTCAGGAAAAGGAAGGGGTAAAGGAGAACCACTCCTCCTAGGAAACGCGAAACCATTCTCATCCCGAACGATCATTTTCATAGCAAGACATGCATCAATGTCAATCATGTCATTACTATGAATTATTTCCAACCCATCAACATCAAGATTTAAATTATAAGCTATTCGGGTAATCAAACCACCAAAAATAATTGATCCCGACAATGCCCTAGCAGATCTTAATAAGGTTTGAACAAAATGAAAACCAGAATCAAATTCAACCTTATAAAGCATAACCCATAAAGCATAAAGCTCTATCTTTTTAACCACCCCATCACTCTCTCCCCTGCCAAAAATAGTTTTACTCATGACTCTATGTAGATACTTAAAGATGGGGTTTTGCATATGGGAGGCCTTAGCTCTTGAAGGCTCATAAGGTTGATCTAACCCAGTTATTGCATTCCAAAAATGATTCCAATTAAACCTTGGATCAAACCTACGAGGGCTACCGGTGGTTAATCCAAAACAAGAATTGAAGTCACTAAATGCCCATAGAAATTCTTGATTCATTAGTCTAAATGAGATTTTTCCAAAATAATCATCTTCATTAGTAAAATGGATATCCAATGAACTTAAAAATTCCAAAACAAGACAAGGATATGTAGGCAAATGTGTGTACATAATATCACTCCAATCCAAAAACCCAATCATCAAATCTACATCTTCCCTAATTCCAAGCATATCAAGAACAGTTGGGTCGATATATCTAGTACACACTATCTTTCTATTGACAAGAATTGCAAATCTAGTTACTTGATCATCATTTCTAAACACAATATTGAATTCATTGTCATTACCTTCGTTGCGTGAAGTCCTTTTGCCCTTGCCCTTCACTGGTTGTTTTCCTTTGTCCCTTGATGGCTCCTTCTCTTTGTCTCCACTGGATCCACCACCTCCTTTGCGAAGTTTCTTCAAAATGTTGGACATCTTGATGAGTTTAGATAGGGGAAGAATTGTCTAGGGTTGGAAAAATGGAACTCAAAGAACAAAACTTCAAAGAGCAAAGATCTTAGGTTAGGAGAACAAAAAGTCCAAGTCTTAGAGAGGAGGAGAATCCGGATCTAAGAGATCTTGAGAGATTAGAGAGGAGTTTTTAAGAGATTGGGAGAGAAAGAGATGTTTTGGAGAGTTGGGGGTGTGCGGAACACGGCCAAGATCTGGCCGTGTAAGGTAGAAAGAAGACTTTAATAACTCTCCTACACGGACCGTGCAGATCCACACGGCCTCCCCCTCTTCCTTCTCTGGATTCTTCGCACGACCGTGTCTAGGACACGGCCTCTCCATCTTTCTTCTCGGAATTCTTTGCACGACCGTGTTTGGGACACGGCCTAGACCTTTTTCTCCTCGGGAGATCCTACACGGCCGTGTCTGGATGACACGGCCCAAGCACTTCCCTTCTCTGCAACCTTTGCCTGGCCGTGTATAGCACACGGCCGGGCTCTGTTTTGCACCTAACCTGAAAACAAAATCAAAAGAATGTATCAAACTAAAAGAAATTAAAATACAAATCAAAACTAACTAAAAGAACCCTTGGGTTGCCTCCCAAGAAGCGCTTGTTTAAGGTCTTTAGCTCGACCAAACTTGATCATTCACTTCTTTTCCTCGCCCTTGGAGGACAGATATACTTTTCGTTTTTGTTGGGAGATCTTCTCCCAACATCTTCCACCACATTGTCTCCTTCGTTTGGTGGCCTTCCATGGGGATGGAAATTCCATTCCTCAAGTTTATAAATGCTTGTCCTGCTACAAGCATTTAAAAGAGACGAGACATGGTTAGAGATATTAGATAAATCATATTTCAACCTTTCCTTACCAATTACCAAAGAAAGCTTATGATTTTTGACATCAATTATAGCTCCAGCTGTAGCAAGGAAAGGTCTTCCTAATATGATAGGAATCCTGGGGTCCTCTTCCATATCCAACACGACAAAATCTATGAGAATAACATTCTCATCCACCTCTACTGGCACATCTTCTATAATACCCAAAGGGTACCTGCAGGAATGATCGGCAAGTTGAAGTGTCATAGTAGTAAGTTTAATGTTTTTGAGACCTAATTTATTACAAATTGAATAGGGAATGAGGCTAACACTTGCCCCCAAATCACAAAAAGCTTTTTCAAAAAATTCTTTTCCTATGTTGTAAGGAATATAAAAGCTCCCTGGGTCCTTTAGTTTTGGGGAAGTGTTCTTCTCCAAAATAGCACTACATTCCTCACTAAGCGCAATGGTCTCAACCTCTCCCCTTCTTCTCTTGTTTGACATGAGATCCTTCAGGAATTTGACAAATCTAGGCATTTGAAGAATAGCATCAATAAGAGGTACCTCTACACAAATTTCCTTAACTTTTTCTAAAAACTTGCCAAATTCTTCATCTTTCTTGAGCATTGTAAGTCTCTGAGGAAAAGGGACAGCTTTGCTCTGATGGTTCAGTGGGAGAGTCTCTTCAACCTCAATGGTACTCTCCTCATTAGCTTGAATCTGATTTGGTATAAGAGGAGAGAGCTCTTCTTCTTTTTGTATCCCTTTTGGAGCAGTCACTTGGGAGTCTCCCAAGGTCCGTCCGCTCCTAAGTTCAATTCTATTGCAATGCTCCATAGGATTCACATCAGGTTTTCCTGGAAGTTGTCCTGGTGCTCTGGATGATGAGGAAGCTAGTTGGGCAATTTGACTATCCTGGATCTTTTGATGCTTTTCAGAATTATCCATTCTCTGAATGAGCTTTGCTAAATCTTGCTTCATTTCATTCTGACTTGAGATAATTTCTTCAAGCATCTTTTCAATATTTGACTTTGGTAAGCCTTGAGAAGATAGATGTTGAAACTTTTGTTGCCCAGCTTGAAAATTTGGTCTTGCCCCCATAGATGGTCCTTAATCTTGATTATTTCTGTAAGAAAAATTGGGATGGCTCTTCCATCCAGGGTTATAAGTATTTGAGTATGGGTTGTTCTGCCTTTGATTGTAACTCATGATTGCATCACATTGTTCCAGTTGATTGATTTGTGCAGTGATAGCTCCCAATGGACATGAGTCATTTGAGTGCTCTGAACTCCCACATACTTCACAAGATGTACTAATAGCATTGACCATATTAGCACTAGTCCCCATATTCTCAAATTTCTTTGTAAGAGCGTCCAATTTTGCAGACAAAAGAGTGACTGCATCTACATCAAACTTCCCTGATGCTTTAATTGTTGGGTTTACAGAAGAATAGCCACCACTTCTTTCATTTGCCCATTGATGATGATTTCGTGCTACACTGTCAATAATTTCTTCAGCTTCATCTAAACTTTTATTCATAAGTGCCCCTCCAGCAGCTGAATCAAGGGACACTTTGGTATGATAGTTGATACCATTATAAAAAGTGTGCAACACTAACCATCTTTCCAACCCATGATGTGGGCATTGTCTGAGCATACTATTATATCTATCCCATGCTTCAAAAAGAGATTCTGAGTCAGTTTGCTTGAAGCTTGCAATTAAATTCCTCATATGAGCTGTTTTGCTTGGTGGATAGAATTTATCAAGAAACTGTTGCTCACACTGCTCCCAAGTGGTGATGCTATTAGGGGCTAAAGAATACAGCCATTGCTTTGCCATATCTCTTAAAGAAAACCCAAATAATAATAATCTAACTGCTTCTGAAGGAACTCCATTCATTTTCATGGTACCACATATTTCATAAAAGACCTCTAAGTGTTGATTGGGGTCTTCATGAGGTCCTCCACCAAATTGGTTCTGCTGCACCATAGATATAATTGCGGGTTTGATCTCAAAGTTATTAGCTTCCGCTGAAGGTCTTGAAATACTAGATCGAAAACCTCTTGCATAAGGTGCAGCATAATCCTTGAGTGGTCTATTCGCCATGTTCAAATGTTCTTGTTCTTCAATTTGCCTTTGCAGAATTCTTCTTTTATGGAAAGTTCTGTCAATCTCAGGGTCAAAAGGAAAGAATTTCCCTGCAAAGTTAGATCTTCGCATACACATGAACAAGATAGCAAATGACAATTCAACATAAAAAGAGAAAAATAAAAGAATCAAAAATGCAGAATTGAATTTGTACAAAAAGAATTAACAAGAAGTAAAAGTTATACAAGAAAGTAAAAACAGAAATCTAATGATTAGTTACAACTATGCAATATGAAAGGAAAACAAATGTTATGTTTAGTCTAACTCAATTGATAATTCCTAATGTTATAGCGCAGTCCCCGGCAACGGCGCCAAAAACTTGTTACCCTCCGCAAGTGTACGGAAATGTCGCAAGTAATATAAAAGATTATCGTATCCACAGGGACTGGAATAAGCACTAGAAATGTCTCAATGCGAATTAGCTAAACAACTATCCAATTGTTTCAAATGCAAAGTGAAGGTAAACAAATCTAATATTAAAGATCAACAAACAAGAGTTTAGTGTTTTGGGTTATGATAAAGGGAGATCCTAGGAGTTTCGGTTTCTTTGTAAGATTTCTTGAATGTAAATGGTTCACCAATTCTTATCCCTCAATTGCCAAACACTTGTAGAAAGTTGTCGGTTCTCTCTTGCAATAGATAACCGGCTAAGGACTGAGAAATGTATCTAAATATGATCAATTAGACGTGAACCTACGTTGTCCTTACACAGAAGCGCACCTATTACTATGCCTTCCTCGGATATCAACATAGAAGCCCACAACTTATTAATCTATCAAGATACAAGAAACTAATCACAAGATCTATCCTACTCTCTTGAATATTCCTATTTCCTCTTCAAGATTATCTCTCAAACGTCCTTACACGGGCTTGCACCTGTCACGTGGATCCCTCGGATGATCGAGTGAGAGTTTATCTTTACAAAGTCCACAAGAAATCCAAACAATCAATCAAGAATGAGAATTAAGCACAAATCACCATTAATCATTCAAGATCTAATTGATACAAGCAAGACAATGTCATTGAAACAAGAAATTGGCAAATCCATAAGAGATCATATCAATCCATCATACAAATACTTCCTTAATCCTAGAATACAAGATCTACTCCATGAATCGAGGAAGAATACCCGAAGAAATAAAGATTACAAGTATTTCTTAAATCCCCAATCCAAGAAACCAAGAAAAGGGGGAAAGAGAAAACTTATCTACGAAGAAGTCTCGTCTTCGGATCCAATCCTCGCTCCGGAGTCGAAATCGTCAAGAACTCCCCTCGAATCGCCCAGAAATCCTCCCAAGAATGGGAGGATACCACCAAATCTTGCCTTCTCCCAAGGGGGGAGAGATCCCCTTTCAATTCATGAAGGAGGGTTTAAATAGAGGAGGAAATCGAGCGCCACACGGCCCCACGACACGGCCGTGTGAGATTCACATGGCCATGTCCAGTTCCTTCTCTGCCAAAGCTGCACGGCCAAGACCCTTCTGTTCTCTGGAAATGCTACACGGTCGTGTGGTGCACACGACCACCACCTGCTTGGCCTCTGGAAACCTCACACGGCCGTGTAGATCTACACGACCATGTAAGGCATCTGCTCTAATTTCTTCAAATCAAGACACGGCCGTGTGAGATTCACACGACCATGTCCTCTTCCCTTCCTGTTAAAACTACACGGCCATGTGTGGTACACGGCCTGATGCTCTCTCCCTTCAATTCCTTCCAAGTTTGCCCGAGGACGCATAATCTTCACCAATTTCGACTCCTGTGTACAGAAAATGCACAAAAAGCATATCTCCGAACCAAAAGAGTAAATATGCTAAAAGGAAAGCTGGAAGTATAAAAGTGCATAGATCAAGCATGCTCAAAGTATGTAAATGTGCATAAAAATATACATAAAAGAGTATATAATCTACGCACATCAATCAGCCTCATCATAAATACTTGTGTTGAATGGAGCTTCATACAATGTCTGATTCGGAACATACACACTTTATCAGTCACATTATAGAGTTGAATCACCAAATGGTTGGGAACTTGGAGCACATACACCGTGACGACCAAGTAGTATAAAAGGATCACCAATTGACATTGAAGTAGGAGCATATACACTATGTCTACCACTTTGCATAATAGGTTCATGCAAGAGACTCGAACTACGATCACAAAAACTTCGTCTACCACCCAGCTCTGCCTCCTGAGTACATACACTTCTCCTACCCTTAACTCGATATTTTCTAATTTTCACATATAGTTGAGGATAACTTGTACTTTCAACAACAACAATACTATCAACAAGGGCACGTATATCACCACCATCTTTGACCTCCATACAATAATAACGGATGATTCCATTTAACATACAAGGCAGTCTATATATTATATCAGATATAACATCATCTTATTGGAGCTCCAATTTATGGCTTATGGACTCAACAAGGTCATTATACTCAAAGTTCTCTTGCAAAAATACTACTCGATGCAACCCTCCTTCATAGTCTGTACCGTGCTCACCCTCAACGATCCTACCTCCATAGCTAACAAGGACTTTTATTCTTGAAATTATTCTATAATAAATACGTAATGGTACACCAAATTTTGAATAAACCATAATTCATAAACGTAAAGAAATTCTCAATAAAAAAAACCATAACACGTTTTTGTAATTAAACTAATTAAATAAATAATTTTTTATTTTCACATATCTTAAATTAATATTTTTCATTAGTTTGAAATTCAAATTCATTGCCTTAATACATAAAAAGTGAAGTAATTAGATAAGGTTATTTTAAACACATCAAAAGTTTATTTAATAATAAACTAAATGTACTAATTACATTATGCTTAATAATACTAAAAAAAAAGCAAAAACCCTATATAACTAAATTACTAACGAGTTATAATACAAATCTAATATAAAAACTATACAGGATACAAACACTATATATTTTCACATACCTTAAATATCATATTTAATATTACTAAATTAAAAAATTCTCATGGAAAATCTCAAATTTAAAATTATAGACTAAAACTTTCTTAATTAATATTAAATACTATTAAATTCATTTCACTTACAATTTGCATAATAATAAAATTTAAAAAATTTACTTACTAATTATTTTTTTAATTACTATTAATTCTACTTTCAAACTATAAGAGTAAGTTAGAACATTTAGTTTGTAATCATATCAGAGGAATAATATAGAATTTGATTTTTCTAATTACAATAAGAAGAAATTTTATTTTTATATATACATCTCAGAATAGGTTGATCATATTATTTCATGTAATTAACAAGTTTCCAAATTGTCATAAAATCAATCATTATAATTACTTTTGTTTTTTTTTAAATCAAACTAACTTGAAAGAAATTTGATCATATCTATTTAAATTGTTTAATTCATTTATTTGAAATTTCAACATCAGATACTATCAGGAAGATAAATAAATCTTTAATCTACCTATAGAAATGTTGTTGAGATAAGAAGATTTACTTATTTTCTCATAATTTTGCTCTTCCTAGCTCTTTGTCCAAATAGCTTTGTAGGTTTTATAAGTACGGAAGACATTCCTAAGAAAAGGTAGATCCGCTACCTTAGCGGCCCCCCTAGTGTCGGCCCCACGGATATGGAGGGAGGTTCATGCAGGTACACAGGTCATAGGCGCATGGCGGGGTAAACCGCAGGTCGTCAGTTCCTGAGAATCGACCCCTGACCATTACGCTAGAGATACCATGCGCCCACCGTCTGTGCTACGCCCTTGGGGCACAATTTACTCATTACAAGTTTATATAGAGAATTGATCTCGCTGCATGTCAATTAATAAAAAAAAAAAAGTTGCTCAATTAATGAATCCGGCATGTCAGTAGGATTCCCGCCCATTATATGTCAGCAGGATTCTCGTGGCATGTTTGCATGTCAGTGAGATTCCACCTTGCTGCATGTTTGCGGAATTTCCACTACAAATTTATTAAGAATTTGTTTTTTTTTTTGCATTGAGTTGCATGGAGAAATTTTAGCTTTGTAATAATAATTACTGACACGTAGCACATGCGGCTCTATGCACACTTTACTATCCCACTTTGTAATAATAATTTTATGATTTTCTCCACGTGACTTCATGCACACTTTAGATTTTTTATAAAAATAAAAAAAAATAATTACCAAGATTTAAATCCCGAATATAGGAATTGTTGGGATTTAAATCCCGAAATATTAGAAAAAAAGTTTTAAAAAAGTAATTATCGGGATTTAAATCTTGGATATAAATTAATCTCACCTAAACTAGTAAAAAGTTTTCTTTTTACCTATTTTCATAATAACTTTATTATTCACACTTATTTTAAAAAAAAAAAATTCTTTTTCTTCGTACACTGTTCTTCTGGGGAAAAAATAACTGACTTAAGCGTCGGAGGACCTACGCCGAGGACTTTTTCCCTGATTTCTAGTCTCTAACGCTTTGTGTGCTTGTCTGAGTGTGCACAGAGCCTAAATACCATCGATTTCTTCACCACTGTCCTTGAGTTCCATATGAGAATTCATTCTTCCGAGGCACATACGCTAGATTGTCAAAGCCGCATCTCTGTCAACATCAACATTATATCTATCGATTTTTATCTGACTTAAATTTTGTACAAGATCAATGTACTCGAAAAATAACCTAGATCTCATCACATCCCTTTCACATCGGACTGAAAAGTATGATATAATGAAATTTAATTAAATATAAAGTCCTCCAACTTTTCGGTCCCTGTGCTAACTTCCCCGTCTCCATACCATCTCTTCCACACCTCATTGGTAGGTAAATATTGTGGCTTATTTTTGAGACGGGATAGATGGGCCAGATAAATTGAGTATTGTGGCAAAAGACGAATACGTTCGTTCCCAGCGCCCCCGTCAATCCGTCCCAAGGCCAACACGAAGGAGGTAAATCACGGACGACTACTAGCCTTTGGAATAGTGACTAGCACATAAAGGAGGTAGTATTATCTCGACTTTACCGAGATTCGAACCCCAGATCTCATTATAGTAACACCTCATGCGTTAGCCACTAGACTCATCCGAGGGGATCCAGATAGATTGAGTATGTTAGCAGAGTTGAAGAGGTTAAATCGAGCTAGGCAAGACAATCGGGATAGTTGATTTGGGTGGCTAAACAATAGTTTATTCTGAGTGTTGGTCTATCCTAGAGATTTGAACAAGCTAAGCAAGTTGAGCAATCAAATTAGTTTTAGCAAATTCATAAGTTCCTATTGTAGCAAACTGTAATGTACTGTAGTTGTTAAGTTTTGAAAATACTCAGTATAAATATTATTAAGCATAATATTAAGCGAACATGTCAAGTCTTATAGTAGCTACAATTTCATAATTATTACAACTTATAACATATATAAAATCGTAACTATTACAATATAAATATAATTGAACAAGTTAAATCAACCTACACTATCATATTTAAACTTGAAAACGACCTATCAATGCTACCAAATTCAATCGCATACTGTACTTAAGGATAGCTATGTAATTTTATAAGGAGATTAGTGGTGATAATAAAAAAATTGAAAGAAAGATGCAACTAAATTCCAACAAAATGGGGGCACTTCTTTGATTTTCGCCCATTTTTGAATCTCTTTTGCACCCTTCTCTACCTCTCGACAAACACATTCAAAAGGGACAAGAATTAAAACAAATATTAAGTTTTACATAATACATGATCTATTAGTATTTTTAAAGTACATAATAGATTATTATTTAAATACATAACGAATTTCAACTATTGAATGTGTACTCGTGTTTTTTAATCCTAAGCTTATTTATGAATGCCTAATCCCTTCACTAATCTTACTTATATTCCACAATTAAGACCTTCATCCAATAGCTTGCTTTCAAACAAGGGTACAATGGCATGGAACAACTGAACAAGTTTGAATATTGTTACATTTAGACCAGATTAAGCAAAAAAAAAAAAAAAACACGGAGGATGGAAATCTGAACAATTTTTATAGCTAGTGTTATATCCCTTTTGTTGTATACCTAGTGTAAATCTGAACAATTTTTTATTTAGAAATTTTTTTTATTTAATACTATAACTCAATCTTTAAATCTTAAAGATAAAATCTTATTGGCATAACCAGAAATTTTAAAAAACTATAAAAAAATAAAAATTGTAGGGGTGCGGACGGCGTCTGCATGCTATAGTCCACGGTGTGTGTATATGATATCTTGCACACCTTTATGTGAGCGCTTGTGGGTTACGTCTGACGTGTGTCATCTAACGCAGCCAAAATCAATTTTTTTAAATATATTTCTCATATGTATGCAACTCTCTTCTCTCTCTTACATGCAAAATAATACTATTATTTACAAATTAGTACCAAGGTGAAGTTGGTCTTTAAAGACTAGCTCCAACAGTTAATGCTAGTACAAACTAGTACCAATATGATACTGATTTGTAGAAACCAGTTCTAATATGCTAGTGTTAGTATTTAAAGACCAACACCAATGTGCTGATGTTGGTCTTTAAAGACCAGCACGTTGGAATCAGTTTTCAAAGTCAAGCACCAGTATGTTAGTGTTGGTCTTCAAAGACTAGCACGTTGGAGCTATTTTGTACAAATCAACACCAACAATTGGTGATGATTTGAACCAACACTAATTGTTGGAATTGGTCTTTAAAGACTAGCTCTAATATACTCGTCTTTAAAGGCTAACACATTGGAGCTAGTTTGTACAAATCAGTACCAATAGTTGGTGCTAGTTTGTACTAGCACCAACTGTTGGAGCTTGTCTTTGATCTTTAAAAATCAGCACCGCGTTGGAGCTAGTTTATACAAATCAACATCAATAGTACCAACTTTTTGATTTTTAAAGACTAGCTCCAACTTACTAGTCTTTAAAGACCCGCACTAACACGTTGGTGCTAGTCTTTAAAGACCCGCACTAGCATGTTGGTGCTAATCTTTAAAGATCAACCTGTTAGAGCTGAAATATATATATATATATATCAAAGAATGATATGTTGCACACTCTTATGATGATGGGCAACATTCAACATGGA
Source organism: Zingiber officinale (assembly GCF_018446385.1). Taxonomy (NCBI): domain Eukaryota; kingdom Viridiplantae; phylum Streptophyta; class Magnoliopsida; order Zingiberales; family Zingiberaceae; genus Zingiber; species Zingiber officinale. The sequence goes on from NC_055988.1 coordinate 129,486,245, forward strand.
TTATCTGATGCGATCAAAATTAAATTTTTTAATCCATCTCATCTGCATACAACTCTCTCCTTTCTCCTACATGCAAGTTGATGCTGATTTTACAAACCAGTATCCAAGTAGAACTGGTATTAAAGACCAACTCCAATGTGTTGGTCTTTAAAGACCAGCACCAGCATGTTGGTGTTGATTTGAACAAACCATCACCAATAATTGTGCTAGTTTGCACAAACCAACACCACATTGATGCTGATTTGCACAACTCAAAATCATTGTTGGTATTGATTTTTAAAAACCAACACCAACAAAAGACCAGCACCAACAGTTGTTGGTGGTCGTTAGAGACCAACACCAACAGTGGTACTGGATTGCACAAACCAGCACTAACGCTAGTAGTTGGTGTTGATCTTCTGTTGATGCTGGTTTTTAAAGACCAACATCAATAGTGGTGTTGGTCTTTAAAGACCAATACCAACATGGTACAAACCAACACCAATAGTTGGTATTGGTTTACGTAAAATAGCTCCAACGTGCTTGTTTGTGCAAACTAGCACTAATGTGTTGGCGCTAGTCTTTAAAGACCAACACATTGGAGCTGATCTTTGGTGCTGGTTTATAAAAATCAGCACCACCTAACATGCAGGAAAGATACTTGCACGTAGGAGAGAGAAGAAAGTTACATGCAGATGAGAGAGATATTAAAAAAATTTGATTTTGACCACGTCAAATCATTCATGATAGATGTTGCCCATAGTCCTCAGGTAATAGTGTGCATGATATCATATTATATATATATATATATAACTCATTGCAATTCCATCATGTAAAATGGAAGAATTATAAATTTTCAAAATAATAAATATAAATGCTGCAAATAGAGCCATAACAAAATCCATTAGTGGTGTAGTCCCCCAAAAGATACATGAATAGTCATTTGATCCCCATCAAAATCTGCATTCAAACCCTTACAAGCTAATGGGGGTAAACAAATAGCGCTCCCTTCCATAAAATAGGTTGATATGATATAATTGATTTATGCTAAATCATAATTAATGATGCTGTGAATATATTTAAATAAGAAATTTTCTAAGTGTCAATTGCTGTTTGGTTTTTCTCTCTCATCTCTCAACAAGGGAGGTGAGAACCATAATTAAAATGAAAATTAATAGTAAATATGATTGTGAATTGATGGGGAGAAGATTGAAGATGAAAATAAGTTACATTTCAAAGTTTTACATTTTCAATCATATCTCAAAACAACATAAACTATTTGTTTTTTATTTTATCAACTAGTAATTAAGATCAATATAATCCTATATATTTAAATTAACTTACTTAGATCGAAGCACACACTATGAACCATGAAGATCCTAAAGTTAGTGTTAATTATGATTGGATAGGTGCATGCATGATGATTAACTCTTTTTAAAAAGCACTCTTAAGCTTTTTCTTAGCAACAATCATTAACACGTAGATTATACGTATTTTTTTCTTTCAAAGACATTTCAACTAATACCAATTTTAATGGCGTCCTTTTGGAAGACATATTCAACTAATACTAATTTTAATGACATCCTTTTCATTGGAAGATTATTGATACAATTATTTTTCAGATTAAGGTTGATCAATTTGATTAATTTTGAGTGAAGTTGAATTTGAATTTCAAAATTAAACAATATGTTATGGACAACATGCTTGGATAATATATTGTGGGGCATATGAGAGAGAAGTTAAGTAGGTCATGGAGGACCTGTACTTGACTGATAAAGTCCTAATTAGGGATTAGACAATAGTAAAGTCCTAATTCGGAGGTTAAGCAAAGTAAGTCCAAACTCGAGGATTAGGCAAAGCAAAGTTCAAGTGGATCAAGAATGACTGCACGTTGGTAAAGGAAAGTTCAAGTGGGTCAAGGAGGATCTTACGTTAGCAAAGAAAGTTCAAGTGAGTTAAAAAAGACCACAGTTGGCAAGGAAAGTCCTAACTATGGTTAGGCAAAGGAAAGTCTAAGTGGATTAAAAAGGACCATACGTTGGCAAGGAAAATCCTAATTACAGTTAGGCAAGCAAGTCAAAGTAGATCAAGGAGAATTACACGTTGGCAAAGGAAAACTCTAACTACGGTTAGGCAAAGGGAAGTCCAAATGGGTCAAGGGGAACCACATGTTGGTAAGGTTAAGTCCTAACTATAATTAGGCAAGATGAAAATTCAATTGGGTCAAGGAGGACCGCACTTGGTGATCCGAAGTCTAACGGAAGTTGGCAAAGTCCAAGTGGATCAAAAAAAATTGACCAAACCTTGGTGGAGAAGTCCCAACAGGTCACAGTTGATCGGAGATTGGGTAAGGGAACCCTAGACTTGGGTTAAATAAGTTAGGGTTGAGAATCGATCAAGTGATCGATTGAAAGATCAACTGATCGATTGAGCGCATCTTTGCACGACGCATGCATGGTGAATCGATCAGGTGATCGATTCACCCTGAAGTCAATCGCTTAAAGGGGGATTTCGTGAAGGACAATATCTTTTGTGCTGAATCGATGGGGAAAGTGCTAATCAATTGGGAGAAGTTCACAAAGTGAACGGTAGGACTGTGAATCGATCAGGTGATTGATTGAAGCTGAGTAATCGATTGGGCAATCAATTGAGAGGAGTTTTCACAAAAGTACAGAGACATTCTTAGTCGATTGGGTAATCGATTGGGAGATGTAAAAAAAAACCGTTGTGAGATTTGGACAGTTGGGATCACTTGGATTTGATATGATAATCGATTGGGGGTAAGGCCAATCGGTTGGAAACTCTAAATCGCAACATATAAAGACATTTAATGAGATTCAAAAACAACTCTTCTTTTCTGATTCTTTTCGCCAATTCTTGAAGGTTTGGAGCAAAATGTTGTTACATTCCCAAGTATCAAGAAGCAATCCATAACAATAAGAGATCAAGAACAAAGATTCCTTATTGTAGTATTCATTTCCTTGTTTTTGTTGTATCTTTTATAGTATTTCTCATGTATTCTCGTGTTGAACCTTGCACTAGGCTTCTCCGCCTCATAGAAAGGGGATTTTATAGTGTACTACTATACATTTAGATTAGTCATCTCAAAGAGATGGATACCCCGTACAATTAAGGGTGTTAGCATTTACTTCGAGTTACATTGTAATAAATCATCAACGAAACGATTGGAGTTAATCACCCTCTTTTAATTCGTCGGAATGTCCTAACACTTTTGTTTTTTCTCACAATTTTATTATTCAAAATTATTTGAAATATACAATAAAAGGTTAAAAAAAATTAAAAAGACTCCTCTAATTATTATAATCATAAAAAAACTTCTTTTTAATTTGAAAAAGAATTATCCATCGTATTTTTCATAAACGGCTATTGCACTGGCAGTTACAAGCTGCAATAACGTGTAAAAATAAATTAATATAACTTGGTAAAAAATCCATAGTTAAAGTACTTTTATCATTACTAAAATTAAACTAATTTATTTTTACAATATATCTACTTTATAATTACTAAAATAATATGGAATAAAAGTATCTTAATATGAGGAAAAAAACCTTTTTCATTGGAATCATTAAAAGCATTCTTCTTTCATTTATGATTAAAAGAGCAGGTATATCATTAAAAGCATTCTTCTTAATATGTTATAGCAGCTAATATATCATAGCTACTGTACAATTATAATGGTTATTCAATTACTGTTGAAATTATATAATTATAGTAGTTACAAATTATAGCTTATATAACATAATATTAACTGATGTTGATTAAATTAGAGTATCTATTATGTTTTAAAATTATTATAATATAATATTGATCAATATTAACTAAAGATAAAATGTTTATAATATAATATTGAGTAATGTTAACTAGATGAAATATTCATATTGTAATAGTCATGTACTATAATGATTTAAACACAATGTTATTAGTATAGATCAAATTGAAATATTTATATTGTAGTAGGTATAAATTATAGTTGGTATAATTATATAGTAGTTAATAGTAGTTGTTATAATTATGCAGTAACTACTAAGGCTGTGTTTGGTAGCCTGTAATCTACCTTATAATGTAATCCAGATTACATTACAAAGTCGATTATTTTGTTTGGTTTGATTTAAAACTTGTAATGTAATGTAATCTGAATTACAAAAGGTAGTGAATATTTGTAATCTGGATTACAAAGCAAATGCTATGTAATCCGATTACATTACGAGGTCATTGTTTCACCAAAGTTTAAATGCCGAATATACCCCTAGTCTGTTGTCGACAGTCGCCCGCCACCGGTCGCCGACCTTCGTCGCCGGCCACCGTCGTCGGTCGCCGGCCGCCGTCGCCGGCCGCCGGTCGCCGGCCGTCGCCGGCCGCCGATCGCCGGCCGCTGGTCATCACCGGTCGCCGCTGGTCGCCGGTCGTCGCCGGCCGTCGGTAATCGGTCACCATCGCTGCTGCCAATTGCCGGCCGTCTATTGTCGGCCGTCGATCGTCGGCCGCCGATCTCCGTCCGCCTCCGCCACCGTTGCTCGCTGGTTGTTGCCCGCCGTCGCCCGCCTGTCGTCGCCCATCGCCGCCAATTGGCGAAGACGGTGGCCTGGTGCGGTGACCGACAGTGGCGGCGGCAGCTGGTTGCCGATGGCTACCGCAAACTCCGACAGAGGTGTGGCGACCGCCGATAGAGGTCACAGGATATTTTTGTCATTTTATAATAATATGAATTACATTCCTTATAAAAAATAATGAACACCAAACAAAAGAATGTAATCACCTTTGTAATCAAATATTACATACATTACATTACCAAACGTAGTAATGTAATCAAGATTACATTACATTACATTACAAATTTGATTACATTACAAGCTAGATTACATTACACCCAATCAAATGTAGCCTTAGAATAATTTTGGAAAGTAAAATATTCAATGGTGAGATGATATAATTTTTTTTTGATAATAAATAAAAGAGGAATTAGAGATGACAATGAATCAAATTTAGGTGATTTTATATGTTTTGTCGAGAATTAGATATCCATACCATATTTCAAATATTCTATTACCATCTATCATTGTATTTTTTTCACATTTGAATTATTTCTATAAAATTATAGATATTTACCAAATTCTTTATAACATAATAACAAAAAAGATTAAAGATAAAAATTATTAAAGAAAAAATAATAAAAATAATAAAAATAATTTATCCCAATACCGTAATCCTATAAAAAGAGCATCAGATCTATACTAATAATTTAATTGAATATTCAGATTGGACATATATATAAGATTTTATCAAACTATCTCCATATCTAAATTAAAAAAAAATCATATACGATTACTCAATTATTTAATCAAATCTAAAAAAAAAATCCTTTATATCCGGATTTCCAATCGTGTCATCCCTAGCATGAGCGTCTTTTATAATTCTCCTCGACCGATGAAAAACTTATGTAAGATCCGATCAATTGTCGCAAGTTTAGATAATATCTGACATGATTTATCAGTATTCCACTAAAGAAAGAAAGTTCTTTTCATTTTTATCCTTATTATTATTATTTTTTTAAATGTTTTTTTTTTGACAATTTGGATAATCAAGATGTCCTTTTTTTTTTTTTTTTGGCATATAATAAATTGACCTGTTCGTAAGTTAAATCAATAAAAAGGTCGAACTTTGTGAACGCTGAGTCGCCACCTGCTAAGTCCAATCCCATCGAACTAAACATTATCTAAATCCATCGTTCGATCATCGTAACCACCACCGCCACGAAGAAGAAGAACGACAAGAACGAGGAGGAGGAAAAGGTCCTCCTTTGAATCGCCGACGCATCTCCCCTCCCTACCTTTGACCCAATCGCAAACCTCCGCTTCCCCATCACCCACCTCCAGATGCGTGCAAGCTCCCACTTTGATGAAGGAGACGAGGCAGGATCGGATCGGGTCGGGAGAGAGTGGAATTTAATCCATAGCAAGCCACCATCTCGCACCAGGTTTCCTTCTTCTTCTTCTTCTTCTCTCTCCTTTCTCTCATTCTGAAATTAGCGGCGAGGCGGCGCCGAAAGAAGGGAAGAAGAAAGAAAAGAAGAGGAAGAAAAGGGGGAGGAAGATTGTGCTGTTGATTTGAACAAAGGTGGGAGTTTTAGGGAGGGGGAGATGGGGAACGTGACGTCGTCGGTGGCGGCGCGGTTCGCGTTCTTCCCGCCGGAGCCGGCGACTTATGAGGTGTTCCCGGAGAGGGGTGGAGAGGAGGGACGGCTTCGCCTGTCCGGGCTGGCGCCGGAGAAGAACGTGGAGGTGCGTGTGGTGGAGACCAAGGCCGGGAACAGGGTGGTGGCCACCTTTTGGCGCCACCCCGCCGCGCGCTTCACTCTGCTCTACTCCCACGGCAACGCCGCCGACCTCGGTCAGATGCTTGACCTTTTCCACGAGCTCCGCGCCCACCTCCGCGTCAACATCATGAGGTACCTAGAGCGAGACCAGTTCCTCCCCTTCCCCTGCTTGCTGATCTCCTTATTTCATCTCCGAGATTGCATGGTCTAAGACAAAAAAAAAAAATCGTTTAGGGAAATATTTCATGATTTGACCATTGATTAGGAATTTTTCTGAGGAATTGAACTGAAAATGTTGAATTCTGATGCTGCAAACCCTAGGTTTCTCCTTTTCTTTCACCTGCTTTATGATCACCTTATTTTGCCCCCAAGATTGCATTTTTTTTAAGGAAAAAAAAAAGAAATTATTTGTTCTAGAGAAATTTTACATGATTTCATCATTGATTAGTAAACTTGGTAAGAAATTGAACTTAAAAAGGTTGAATTTTAATCTTGCAACCCCTGAATTGAGAAGGTTGAATTTAGATGTTGCAACCTTAGGTTTCTGAGATAGTTTCTTCAAGTAACAATTTCATTCCTCCTCCTATTATCCTTTCTCAGTCTTCATTTGTCATGGATGCCATAGGAATATTTCTTAATTTCTGTAGTTCTTATAGCTCAAAAAAAAAAAAAAGTCAAATTACGATCGAACACATGATTTAATCTATTTAATGATTTTCATTTTGCAGTTATGATTACTCGGGTTATGGAGCGTCTACGGGGAAGGTAAACATTGGCAAATTCATAAGAAACACAAAATTTCCCTTTCATATTCTACCCGTAGTTATTTTGTACCTCCTTGTTCAATTTAGATGCATGTACTGAAAACCAATTGACAAAATGAAACTTAATGTGAATTCAAATCTCTATTTCCTTGTTTACAAATTAATATGAGATAGAAGTTTGGATGGCGCTAGCTAATATTACATGTAGTCTTGAGAAATATTAGCGACAAAACCAAAATATAGTATCGTGGGCATAGCTTTTGTCAACTGACTATGTTTTTCTTTCATCATCCTTGCAAAAGCCATCTGAATTCAATACCTACTGCGATATAGAAGCCGTGTATGATTTCTTGAAGAAAGAGTATGGCGTAAAACAAGAGGAGCTCATCTTATATGGTCAGTCTGTTGGCAGCGGGCCAACATTGCACCTTGCTTCGCAATTACATAATCTGCGAGGTGTTGTCCTCCACAGCGCAATCCTCTCGGGCATACGAGTTCTGTATCCTGTAAAAGTGACATTCTGGTTTGATATCTTTAAAGTAAGGAGTTGGATTTCCTTTTCCTTAAGTTTTTCATAATAAATATATTTTGCTGTTAAGGTTAAAGTCTTTTTCTTTTTTGCAGAATATTGACAAAATTCGATTGGTCAACTGCCCAGTTTTTGTCATACATGTAAGTTTTCTTTCCCCAGCAAATTTTCCACTGATCTAGTTTTCTGTGGCATATGAGAATCCAGCAACTGTGTATCATTATACCATTTTGATTCTATTGATTTTTTCGTTAACTCATGAAACTTGCAATGTGCTATTATAAGACAATGAAGAAGATAGATATGCAAGAAGTATTAGATCTCTTATTACTTATTAGTCTTTTTTTACCCGGGACCCCGCATGGCGGGAGCTTTGTGCACCGACAACCTAGTTAGTCGAAGAGCATAAGAATTCTCTTCACAACTCAAGTGGCTATTCACCTAGATCATCCCGTGTAAGGCATTTGAGTAAGTGGCAATTCGGTGCACGAAGCTCCCGTCAATCTTGGATCCTAAGGAAGCATTTATTGTACGTAGTCTTATCCTACTTTTCAAGAGGCTATTTCCATAACTCAAACCCGAGACCTCTAGGTCACACGGTAATAATTTTACCGTTGCATTGAGGCTCCCCTTTTGTAAGGCATTTTGAGTAGTTTTCCAAAATTATGAATATAGACTACTTATTACAATCTTAAAGTGTAGAATATATATGTGGGTAAATATAAACACATTTTGATCTCTTTTTTTGCGAGTAATTGTTTTATGCAAGCATTCATTAAAATAGCTAATATATGCGATAGGTAGAAGTGTCAATGTGCCGTTGGATCGCCATCTTATAACCAGTCTTTTGACTCACACCATCGTGATCAACGCGCTTATCTGGTTTTGTCAATTGGTCCAAAATGCACTTTCGCTCTCATTCAAGAAGCTTATGATCTTGATGTAGAAATTGCTTATTGGACATTGTTTTATGCAGGGAACTGCAGATGATATTGTCAACTGGACTCATGGTAAACGCTTGTGGGAACTTTCGAAAGAAAAGTATGATCCATTGTGGATCAAGGGTGGTGGTCATTGCAATTTAGAGACTTACCCCGAATACATCAAACACCTAAAGAAATTTATCAGTGCGATGGAGAAACTCTCCGCGAAACAAGCCAAACAAAGCAGTCAGCCCCCATCGGCCATTACAGAAGTGAAACACAACAAGTGTTTGCGATTCAGGAAGTGATGCTTTTACTAACAATTCAAGAGATTCGTTTGCAAGCCGTGCCTTAGTTCCCTGAACAGTTCTTGTGGATACAACTGGTTTCTGGTGGCACCTTTCTTGGGCGATATGATCAGTTGGAAAACAAGAGCAAGATCTACATGGAATGTTAGTACAGATATGATCCGTCTAAGGTGCAGCACAGAACTAGGAGATTTTGCTTTACCAAGCCATGATCGACATAGCAGAGAAAGATTGTGCTTCATCTTTAGGTTGACAGACAAGAGATGACGCACAGGATAAGGATCCCGGTGATCGATAGATAGATAGATTCGTAGAAAACTATTGCCATTTGTGTATGGAAGTTGAACAATATGTACCTCATCTAGAGATAGCATCGGCCATTTCTTTGATGTTATTCTTCTGTTTGCGTCTAAACTGAACATGGATACTAAAATCCACCGTCTTTGAATGTAAATTTTATACAAATTCGTTTGCGGAAGTGATTTTGCAACCGAAGCCCATGCTATAGCTTAAGCAAATAGCCGAATCCCACGTCCTTGTTATACACTCTTTTCTTTCAACATTTAAATTTTGTATGCTACTCAATCAAAAATTTAATTTACGCTTCAAATTCAGATGTGAAGATATAAATATGTTAAGGAGGCTTTTATAAATATATTAATTTTGATTTAAAATGATTGAATCAGTTTCACCTTTTCATATCTGAACTCGACAAAGTAATTTAAAAGAAGTGAAATTTTTAATCATAAGCCCTAGGATAATCATACTCAATAATCAACACTATTTTTTTTAAAAAAAATTTAGATAGAATAGGCCATTAGAGACGGAGTTAATGTAGGCCCCGTGGCTACTCACACCGGGCCTAGAGAAACAAATGATAGCATGCAGTAAAAAAAATAATAAAGAATAAACATAATCATTAAATGAGCTCATTAGAGAAAATAGATAATCGTGCTAAAACAAAGTGTGCAATGAATTTGTCCTAGAACTAGATCAGGTTCATGATGAAGATATTTATTTAAGAGCGATAGATAGATAGAATCACATAAAAAAAAAATAGACGTGGCATTTGAATTTTATTTGAAGCGTAAAAATATAAATAATTTTAATTCGAGCTCCGTTTGAAATAAAATTTGAGTTGTGTTTAATTTATTTGAAGCTCAATTCAAGTCGAATCGGATTATATTTTGAAATGACTTAAATTTAAATTTGGTTCAAATTATTTAATTTTAATTTCAGCATATTTTAATTAAAATTGTGTTTAAAAAATAAGAGTTCAATTAAGTTCCTTGCGGCTTTGGAATAATTAAATAAAATATTATAAAATCGAATTTGATTGAAAAATTTATCGAATATTGAGTTCGATTCAAATTCAATAATTTCAAATACGAATCAAATATTTTTTTAAATTTACTCGAAAAGCTCATAAATATATTAGATTCATTTGCACTCTAATTGTGTGTACTGAATCAAGATCCTAGTGCCTTTGAGTACATCAATTAGTTTCATGAAAAATTTACTAATGAATTTAGAAAAACATTAAATCATTTCAAACCAAAACTAATTTACTCTTTCAAGTTTCCTGAATTTATTCAGACCTTCATATATTGATGTGCGCAAATATTAACGATCCGACATATTTGATGGTTCATTTGGTGATCCTCGGGTCATCGATCGTGTCGTTACTCACTAGGACTTTCCACTCCTGGTCCATAAATTTTTTATCTTCCCCAGACTTAAGTACTAGAGTTTATGAATCCTGATAGTCAAGTGAGTGACGCTCACTTGGCTACCAAAATTCATAAACTCTAATACTTAAGTCTGGAGGTCGATGATCGACGATCGACGATCCAAAAGTCGTCAAATGAATCGGATCGTTACAATAATATATGAATTCAAGAATGTAAATTGGGATTAGTAAATTTTTAAATGAATTAAGAAAAAAATAAATTTTTAAATGATATAGATCCTTAAATCAATTCATCTGAAATTTTGATTGAACAGGAAAAAAAAAGCAACTATAATGGAAATATGATATGTGTTTTTAAAATTTTAAAAGTTGGATACATAGGATATTGAATGAGCGAGGAACTTTCTCATTTACTAAAATGTCGATAATATAATTGGAAATTTTATTTTAAAAATCCACTGTCGGGTCGGATTTAAATGACGCGGAATTTGGATATTTCTACGGAACATTCTGCAATCGTGGAGGTCAAAATTGTCAACGTAGCGTCCGAGTTCGTATCTGTGTAAAATCGTCGGGTACGCGTTTGCTTGGTCCACTTTGATCACCCCACGCCGCTTCCAGCTTCCACCTCTCGCCGTCTCTCTCTCTCTCTCTCGCCTGTTCTTCCCTCGCCCTTTCTTCTACACTTCCAATCCACCGAAACCTCACCTTGATCGAGAGCGAGCCGGTTGGGAGGAGGAAGGAGGGCAGAAATGGCCGGGTATCGCGCGGAGGACGACTACGACTACCTGTTCAAGCTGGTGCTCATAGGGGACTCCGGGGTCGGCAAGTCCAACCTCCTCTCCCGCTTCACCCGCAACGAGTTCAACCTCGAGTCCAAGTCCACCATCGGCGTGGAGTTCGCCACTCGAAGCGTCACCGTCGACTCCAAGGTCCTCAAGGCTCAGATTTGGGACACCGCCGGCCAGGAACGGTACCGGTTTTTCACTTTTCCCCTTTTCTTTTTCTAGAGATTTTAGGGTTTTCTTTTGGGGAATGATGCCGATCTGTTTCTTGGGTTGCGGTTTCGGTACTCTGTGTCAAGCGATCTAGGATCTGGGAATTCTGGAGTAGGCTATGCCAATACTTGAGCTAGTAGTTGACAATTTCATCTGATTTGTGGATTCAAATAAATTAACTATCTCAACAATTTTCCTGTTAGATTTAACTTCCTCTTTTCAGAAAAACAAAAGCTAAAATGCGTCCTATAGTTTAGTATCTAAGAATTTGATGACTAAAGACAATATACACATGACATTCAACTTCCTTTTAAGTTCTGAGTGATGGTCACTGTAGTCTTATATTTGTTTTGGCGGTAGCATTTTGTTCAGTAAAGTTTGAAAAAATATGTAGTGAAATCTTAGCAGATTCTGTTGATTTAAATCAACTGATTAATTGGTTAGATCTTAGAACTTGAGTTATGTAATAGTATGCATTAAATTGATAAAAATCCAAGTCTTCAAGCCAACCAGTATTCCTATTGTTGAAGCTAAGAGGCTACAGGTGTGCTTTGTTCCCATATGGACAAGCTCAGTGGTCCATATAAATGTATAAATTGGTTTCTTTTCTAACAACTTAGAGCTTTTGGCATAATTAGATAGTCATTTATTTTTACATGGCACCGAAGCAGGAGGTCTGAGTTTTATTTCATGTCTATGTTTTATTTCATGCACATGAAGGTCATTAAGGTCAGTTACTTAGTCTGAGTCAAACCGTCTTGATATATCTAAACATGTCATAATGCAAAGTTAATACCACAGTTGGAATCAGTTGTTAATGCCAAAGTTAATATCTAAACATGTCATAATGCGAGAGAAATACATTGTTTTAATTGTCATACTTGGGTGCATTACTATTTGAAATATACCATAAGATTTCTGACATTTGGTGTGGTCTGAGCCTCTGGTACTCGGACTAATCACATCTCCTGTACTGGTGTTAACACACCACGACACAAATATAGGTATGAAAATCAATTTCCGAGCAAGCGGAGAGGGAGGAAGTTTACCTACCATTGTCAGTGACAAGCAATGCTGAGATCATGCCATGGAAAGGAAGAGAAGCTCAGCGTTGTATGAGTTCGACAACATCTTCCACTTGTGCTGAACAAATCAAAACTTTAGGTTTAGGTTACCTATAACATATTGTAGCTATTATAAATTGTAAACAAATATACCTAAGTTATAAACTGGACTTATCATATATACTTATATAACTTAAGTATAAGTTATAAATCTTATTATAACATAATCTTGTAAGTTTATAATATAAGAAACTTATATTTCTTATACTTAATTTATATTATTAATTTAATAGATTAATTTTAGCCATAATTAGATTAATATTAGTATTTAAATTTTTAAGATTAATCATGTCCTCATATCTGTATCCTAAATTTAAACCTTTTTCTAATAAATCCTTGTGTCCTCATTTCTAACAAATCCCAAGTCTAACATTGGTCTGAGGACACTGAATAGGAAAAATTTGGGGACAAAAGGGGAGAGGACGAAGAGTAGTCCTTGACCTCTATCAGTTGCAGGCATTTGACAAATTATTCTTGTGGAGAACAAGCAGCCATCAGCATCTTCAACCTTCACAATAGAGTAGGTTAAAGAATGTGGAGAACCATGAAGAAATGAAGTACCACTTTTCCAGCTGTTTTAGATGTAAGAATGAAGGATGTTTTTGCAAAACAATGAGAATACTCCAAGAAATTTGAGATTTTGTTTCAACTAACTACACAAATTGTAACTATATAAAGCATTACTCGGTACATTTCTGAATGAGAGAATGTTCTTTTGTTACATAATTTGATTGACGATTGTAGGTATCGTGCAATAACAAGTGCTTACTATCGAGGGGCAGTTGGCGCATTGCTCGTGTATGATGTCACTCGACGTGCTACATTTGATAGTGTTGCCCGTTGGCTGAGGGAGTTGAGGGATCACACTGATCCTAACATAGTGGTGATGCTGATCGGGAATAAGTCAGACCTCCGTCATCTTGTTGCCGTTCCTACTGAAGACAGCAAGGCTTACGCTGAGAACGAATCATTGTATTTCATGGAAACCTCTGCACTAGATGCAACAAACGTTGACTTAGCATTTCAAGAGGTCTTGGCTCAGATTTACCGCATTGTCAGCAAGAAGGCAGTCGAGGCAGGTGACGAAACAGCCTCTTCTGTACCAAGTAAAGGCGAAACAATAAACGTCAAGGATGATTCTTCTGCAGTGAAAAGATTTGGTTGCTGTTCAAGTTAGTAGTCTCGATGCCTCTCAAAAGCTGCTTTCTCTTTGTGATGCATTATTTAAGTTCTTCATGTGTAATATTTGAGTTCATTATTTCTTTCTAAATTACTCATCCTGCACCTGAACATGGATAAAAACTGAGCTCTTGTTATCTTAATGCTTGTAACTGCAAACTTGCTTCGATATCGAAATTGTGACTTAGGGTTTACTATATTTTGAATTAGAATGATCATTGTAATTTAGAAGTGTGTGTTTTATCAGACTATAGAAAACTGTTTATTTTGGAGGTTATTTTATGTTTATATTTAAGATCTCTCTGGCATAAGTTAAATTTATCAGGAACCTAAACCTGTATCTGTTTAACTTGTCAAACTTGGACACCTTAAAAGTTCAAGTCATGAATCAAGCATGAACTAGAAAGTCAAAGAGTTAGAATATCAAATTCACATTTGCTTTCTTTTTCTTATGCATAATACTTGTCAACTTTTTGGAATGGCAGTATGTTCGAAGGTGGGTCATTTCATATGTTGCTGGTGTTTTATTGATCAAGGGCTACTATTGATTTTCCCCCCTTCCTTTTGATGCATTAGAAGTAATAAAATATGTCGTTATAATTTGGCTAATTATTTGTTTAGATTCTTGAAAAGGTTTTTTTTTTCAATTGTTTACTAAATTAAATAATATGCATACTGCATGAGTCATAGTGACTTGAAGTTTTCAGAAGGAACTAAAAATCAAATTGAAAAAGCTTCAGATCATCAAACCAGTAGCTTAATTGATCCAATTATAGATATCGAACTAGAAATTCACACAAACTATTGAGAATAAATAAGGGGGAAAAATCAAAAGGCGTCCCATTTTTTCGAAATAATCAAAAGAGCGTATCTTTTTTATTTTAGGTGAATTACATTTTACCCCTGAGAGTTGGTTAAAGTATGAAACGATCTTCATGGTTTCAAAAGTAACAAAAAACCTCCTGAGGTTTGGCTAAAATAACAAAAAAAGTCCCTTGATTTGTCGGCAATAGTAGTCAACCGGCAAAGAAAAAAAGACATATATCCTTACATTTCAGCGAGAAAAAAAATAAAAAATTACCTGAAGCAGTTGAAATTAACTAAAGTAAAAAATTACTACAGGTTGAGAGAGTCATTCTACTGATCGATTGTGTAAATCCTAAATCCACAAAGCCAGAATATCTTTGATTACAAATTCCTTACCGAAATATATCTATTGCAAAAATCCGTTCTCCTCGTCTTATGCTTCAAACCACAACTAGCTATTCTCCTTGTCTTATGCTCCCAACTAGACTCCTCTTTTTCACATTTTGTTTCTTTCACTGTAAAGAGTAATTGATCAGTGGAATGACTCTCTCGAGTTGTAATAATTTTTTACTTTAATTAATTTTCAGCTGCTTCAAGTAATTTTTTACTTTTTTCCCCGCTAAAACGTAGGGGTATATATGTGTTTTTCTTATCTTTGTCGGTTGACTACTATCGCCCAATCAAAGGGCTTTTTTGTTACTTTAGCCTAACCTCAGGGATATTTTTGTTACTTTTGAAACCACGAGGGTCATTTCATACTTTAACCAAACCTCAGGGGTCAAATGTAATTTGTTGTTTTATTTTAATCAAAAGGACGTCCCACCCTATTCGTCCTTGTAAAATGACAGAGTTGACTTTAAATACTGCTTGGTATTAATATCTCCTGTTATATGCATTAAATATAGTGTCAAGACGGATTTGATATGTTTAGCAATATTTTTATTGTAGCAGCTATGATTCGTAACTACTATAATACAGATTTATTTTTTTTCATACAATTGGCTAATGAAACTGAGTGATAGGGGATAATAATGTAAAAATAGTGTACTGAAGTGTTGTTAGGTAATTGTACATGAGTTGTTGGTGGGATGAGATGACATTTGATTAAAAATCAAAAAGAGGCGCTCCTTTGATGATTAATTTCACCTAATAAATAATTAGTATAACAAAATAATTAATATAAATATATTTTTAATTTTTAAAAATCTAAAATATTGATGTTAATATAAACTTTTGGTGTTGTTCACTGTCAAAATTTTTGAATGTGGATCAGTTCTATTTATACTCCTACTTGATAGCCTATGGACTTATCAGTAGATCACTTCCACAATTCTTCTCGGTGGCCGGAGAACCCTCTTCATTATTACTTACAACATATAAAAGAGGAATAAAAAGATAAGCAAAACAAATGCAAATGAAAAAAATTACAACAATGAGACTCTTTGTTTTCTTTGCTTTCTTTTACTTTGGAATGTTCAGAAAAAGAAAATGGCTCGAGAATGAATGCTTCTACATTCTTTCGAGTTATAGAGTTCTTGCGATGGGTTTGCACCACCCATTAGTCGATTGATGTCCTGAAGTGGACTGGTCATTGTTCTCATTGTGGCTTTTTCAAATCAACGACTCCTTTCTGTATTCCTATCTCAGTTGATTGATCATCTTTATAGTGGACTGATCATGCCTCAATCGATTATAACCCTTATCAAGTATTGTCTCTCGAATAGAAAGAAGAAGAACATTAGTTGACTTGATCTTTGTGTGCTTCAGGCAAAGAAGTCAGTGTTAAAGAAAAATGGAATCGATTCAACTTGAAACTTGCAACTGGCTAGCTAGGTGCATAAGATGATCATAGAAGAAGGCATTCAGAACAAAATCTATTGTGTGCGTGTGTTGAAGAAGAACATTATGCAATGTGGGCTTCGACAAAGTAGTTTGTGCAGAAGAAATACAATGACCAGCATGACTTGAAAAGAGTATGATGTTATGTTGTTGTGGGCTTTGGTGCTTTTGCGAGTATCAACGATCACCGGACCGCGACTTAGGTCAAGCATCCACATTCTCCTCATTGGTCTACCAGGGTAGTTAAAATGGGTATGGAGAGAAGATAACACAAAGTCACAAATGGTTAGCTATTATGTGAGGATTGGCATATTCAAGTTTGCTTTCAATCATTTTAACTTGTATGGTTGTGATCTATAGCATCAAGAGTTGTACTAGAATAGTTTTAAGTCGATTGTTGCTCTTTGCCAACTAAAAGTCCCCTTGTATACGCCCAATGGGTAGAACACAGGATTTCCAAGTGATTTCAACCTGTGTTGATTGAACACTAATCGATAATTTTACCCACAAACTAATTTGTTAAGTAAGAAGTATCAAGATGATGGCAAAGGAAAAGAATGAGATGGTCCAGAGATTGATTCTCATGGAATTTGTACAAAAGCTTTGTATGCGAGGGATTATTCTTTGCGAAAAGTGAGAAATCAAAGTAGTTTTGCAAGAATATGCTCTAGTAAACATAATCGAACATGTTTCAGAGAACCCAAGGAATTATGCTGCAGATATGCTGAAGTTTTATGTGGCAGGACTGGCTATAAGTAGGGAGATGAACTGGTCCTGGAACGTCATCGAGACGGAGGTCGATATCGGAGACACAAAGTGACGGTGCATCGCTGGGCAGTCTCTTCTTTGGCAGAGGCAGAGAGCTCACTCTTTGCTGCATTGCGGTGCAGCTATGAGACCTCTGCCAAAGGAGATTTGCCCAGCTATTAACCTTTCACAAAATGCCATTGCTCGCGTAATGTCTGAGCTTTGTCCGATTAATTTTGGAGGTAGATGATCTTCTCGCGAACCAAGACTCATTACTAATTGAGCTCGGAGGATGCAATAGTCCCATGTCTCACCTAGGCTAGATGATATACGATTTTGTCCTAGATTCGATGTTACCTATTTCATTGGTTTTTTTAGATGATTTTACGACCTCCTAAGTCATCTTATAGCCCTAAGATGTGAACTTGAGGTTATCCAAATCCCCTTACGGGTCTATATATATCATACAAAAAGACTTTGCAAGTATTAATTCTACCTTAAAAACTAGATTCAATCTTTTACGATCATTATATCTGAAACAAACCCAGAGAACATTAAACGATTTTATATAATATATAGTCCACTTTATCATTAGGTTCTTTGTCAAACGATTTTCCCTTTTGTTCTTAAAAAAATAGTCAAACCGACACCTCAATATATTTTTCGTTTCAAAAATACTTTTTATTATAGCAGCTACAATCAAAAAAGAAAAATTATTCTTACTTGATCAAACAAATACTCTTTACCAATTCCATCAAAATTATTCAACCTTCATCATATCATTTTAATTGGGTCAACAATAATAATCAAACTTTTATTCCATTAAATGAGATTAGTGATTGTGTGAATTCTCTTATGCCATTGTGTTAGATCCTCTATTATATTCTTATATATATTTAATAAAATTTTATATTATTTTATCATTGCTAATCAATTTTTTTATTTCTCTTTTATTCAATTAATATATATATTTGTTATAATTTACATTGTCTAATTAGAATATTTATTAGTTGCCAGTATATATGTTCATATTATTTTAAATACATTTCTCATAGCACATATCTTGCTTAACATTCTCCTTTTCTATTTGTGTGCTTAATTCATAATTCAATAAATATTCTACTTTATTTATTTATATATAAATAAATAAATAAATAAATAAATATATATATATATATATATATATAAAGTAGCATATTTATTGGGTTATGAATCAAGCATAACAACTAAATCAGCTGTTATATTATAGTTGTTACAACCATTTTAATGTGATTTTAATCAAACTAAAATAATTTTGATCAATTTGATAAAGAGTAATTTAATTTAATTTATTATTATTATTATTTTATCAAATTGAACCAAAAATATACTACACGAATAAGAGTATTATCGGAATGAGAAATATGTTGGAATACTGTTTTATTTTTTTTCTAAGAGAAGGGACATTCTTTACATGAAAAGAATAATGATGGTGCCTTTTGAGTTTTTCCTTTTTTCCAATGTGTAAATAAATAAATGGCAATATTTTTCTTTGTCTTGTGCAACTTCTTTTCTTCTTTCAATTTCATTCATAGCGATAAATTGTGCAAATTTCACAGCCCGGGAAGATTTAATTAGGAGAATTGTGTCTAGGTATTTAATATTCATAATTTATATTAATCAATACGTATATTATCTTGATTATAAAAATTTAATCCCCTCGGGACGGTCTAGTGACTAGCACATAAGGTATTGTCACCATAAAGAAAATGTCTCCCTTATGTGCTAGTCATTATTCCAAAAGCTAGTAACCCGGCTAGTAGCCGCCCGTGATTTACCTCCTTCGTGTTGGCCTTGGAACGGATTTGCGGGGGCGCTGGGGGTGAGCGTATTCACCTTTTGCCATCTTGATTATAAAAATTTCGATAGACATGTTTAACATGGTACTGATATATAGGTAATATGAAACTATGATAAATAAGTAAGAGGAATATAAAAAAAACTTTGTTAGTAACAAGATAAAATTTATTTAAATATAAATTATAAGATAGTACGGGATAGAATCCAACGAAAGATCTATATAGTCAACTCTACCTAGTAAGATAAGTCTTTGTTATTAATATTTTTTAATAATCCAGGTACTCTTACAGACCCAATTAATTCTGGAGGTGGACCCAATTAATTCTGGAGGTGGATGGTCTTCTCCTTGGTTCGCAAACAAGGTAAATCCAAAAGTACGAGTGACTCCTCGCCCAGTAATCAATGTCTCACTGAAGGAAAATGTTCTGTAGTGCATCATAATTAAATTTCGAACCATGTATACTTTATTAATTTACTGAACATCATGTCGCTCCACAATGCTTGGGGATTAGGGGTGATAATTTTTGACCCGACACGAAAACATGACCCGAACCGAACACGAAAAAATCAGGTTAAGGTTGGGTAGTTTCGGATTCGGGTCGACCCAATTGACCCAATTAATAAACAGGTCGGGTTTGGGTAAACCTGAAATGACCCAATTACAACCCGCGAATCCATTTATAAATAATTATAAATTTTAAAAAGTTAAAAAGTAAAACCCTAAATATAAAGATATGTTATTGATTGCAATGTTGTTATGGTTTATCATTTATGATATAGATTTTCAATTTGTGTAGATAAATGTTATTTTTAATTTTTTATTTAATATACAAAATTTCTTTAATGAATTCAGGTCATGTTCGAGTCAAACGGATCGGGTTCAGGTCAAGTGCAAATAAACAGATCAGATTCATGTTGAATAGTTTGACCCGAATTAATAATCAGGTCGGGTTCAGGTTGTCATTTGCTAACCCGCCAACCTGCTAATCCGAACATGTCAATCCGAATCCGATTCGAATTGTCACCCCTATTGGGGATAAGATCCACAATGTTTAGGGATAAGACGTTGTTATTATTATTGTTATATATTAATTTGATAGATTTTAAAGCGATAAGTTTACAAATTAATAGTAAAATTTGTAGTAACTAATATGTATTAACATGTTAGTTAAGAAGATAACTAATATGCCCCAAAGTATATGGTGCAATGGTACGCATATGCCTAGCTCTTGATTACCCTGGCAGGTGAATCAGGGAAGACGGTCTACCTTAAGAATTAATCTGGATAACTAAAAAATAATAATCATATACATAATTTGCCTTTAGATACTGATCCTGTCCGAATGCTGAACCAATGGACGTTGAGCACGTGATGCTCCTCGGTTGCTGGTGTGGATCTTCGACTAGTTGCACGAAGCTCCGGCGAACCTACACAGAAGTCGGGCCGGGAAGGGGTTCCCGGCGACGACCCTCCGACGCTCAAGTCAGGTAAGCAAGCAGTGGCAAGTGGCTCTCGAAATATCAGAATACGTACCTCCGGCGAAGGTTGGGGGTCTTTATATAGGGTAGCGGAGAAGCGGGTGCACACACACCGAGGTGTACGCGTGTCCGTAGCCCATACCCCAGTAAGGGCTTGTCAATGAGCTTACCTGACCCATACTGCTACAGTCCCAACATGTCCTCGATGGGACAGCGGAATCCCCTGTTGCGTGATTTGAAGTATAACCATACCACGAAGCATGCCAGCTGTCAGAAGATGTCCCTTGTCTGTTTCCCTGAACTCCTGCCGGGCACCCGACCGGCCCACGTCCGCCTTCCGTCCGACCGGTCATATATGATGGTCCACTTGGGAAGTTTTTGGTAATGTGTTTTGTGGCGACCATTAGCAGTATGTTTCATGCCTTCAGCCGAGCGTGTCGTCCGCTCGGCCCTACGATCTTGTTCAATGAGCGTCGGAACCCCGACTTCCATAGAGGTGCCCTTTGCCATCGGCTAAACATCGGGCGGCCGCCCGGTCGGTCAGACCCCTTTCTCCGGTCGGCCTGGTTGATCCGACCCTCTTCGATGAACCGCCCAGCTTTTTGACTTCCACATGGCGTTGACCTGGTCCCCTGTTCTTACTGCCGGATCACTACAAACAGAAGTCAAAAGAAAAGCCAAGTGAACAAATTTGGTTAGTATAAATTATTGATCGTCATTCGTCACTAAACTTCAAAATAAGAAATCATGCTTAAAACTGAGTTAATGCAGGAAATAAAACAGTCACCAATAATATGTCAAAAAATAAAGAAGTGACAGAATAATTCATTACACAACCAAGGAACATGAATAAAAGTTTGAGTGTCTCATGACACTCATACAAGTTTGCAACTCTTTTCACTATCGAAACTTCTTTAGTCGAATCGGTTAACTCGCTCATTGAATGCATCAATGTGCTCCTTGGAAACGCATCTGGCTATCAGCCGGGCACCCTCGAATGGCGCTGGTGCCTTCAAGAGAATGCAGGAAGCAATGTAGTCGTTGTTGGTGAATGGTCCGCAATACATCGGAGCCCCCCATCCGTAGTCCACTTCTGAGAACCCGAGCTTAGTCCAATCGGAAACGTATATGGTTTCGTAGTTGAATGTCATGCCAAAGGGATCAACCTCGAACTCGTCATTAGCCCACTTCAAGACGTCGACTGCCATCTGGTCCTTGGCCTCCTTGATCAAGTCCACAATCTCGACGACTGACAAGTTGTTAACCTTCCCACTCGTTGTCGATACTTTCACAGGGAAGATTGAGTTGCCATAGTAGCCCTTTTCGATCTTCAGAATATGACGAGAGCTCGCGAAGAAACACATACGGATATTGACATCAGGGTCTGAATAAATAGCCCTGGTGCGGCATTGCCAAACCTTGGCAATTATGATGTCGAAGGTTGAACACCATTTGCCATTGCTGTGCTCCATGTACTGTTTCTTCAGTTGGTTGATGTAGTGCGTGGGGAAGTCGACTGCAGAGTACTCCAGGGCCAACTTGGGCAAGTCGGGGAGTGGAGCAGGTTTGATCTTTGGATTGGGATAACTGTCCCGGTTCCAAACCGGCTTGATGGTCGGCTCTGGAAGGCCTCGTGCAAGGTCACCAATGGCGGAAATGACTTGTGCCGATCCTAAGCCATCAGCGGATGCGTGGTTGAACCTTAGACCAATGAGGAACCCACCACATGTGAACTCAGTAACCTGTTGTTTTAATGCAAGCACCAAAGTTACTTAGGAGCAGATAACCACAGCATTGCAACATCCAATTGATCCTATCATTATCTATGATGACGCAGAAGTCATGCTTAAAGCTAAGAGAGCCAGTTACACAAATGGTAATCTCCATGATTGAGACATAAATAAATTAATGTAAGCATGGTCTGATTTCTTTTCTAGCATCAATGTGGATTCTTGTTGAAGAAGATAAGCATAAATTGGAGACAAGAACAAGACATGAGTTTCAACTACTTGAGTCCGCTATGTTAGTCGGAAATACTCTAGCTCTTGTTCTGGCAAAGAGAATGTCTGAATTTGAATGCAGAAACTAAGTTGATTTAGAGCTAACGTTATTTTTTTCTCTTTTCCAAAAACAAAATTCCAAAACAGGATATATTTACGAGTAAATCTTGATGATATATTAGAGAAATTGGATGATTTGGATAATCACTCAATTAAGACTACAAGGTTGAACTTAGATGGTTCGTTCAACAGAACTAATGGTTCGTTGAGGAAGAAAAGAACAAGCTAGTCATCAAACCAGCTGGGTTCCACTGTTCTTGACATTTCTTCAAAAACCTTACTGCTGCAGTTTCAATGCTCCAGCGGTGGATAACCACTGTTTCAGCAGATTATCATTAAGGATAAACAATGTAACTTAGATTGAAATTTAGGATGAGTTATGAACTTTGACCCGATCGAAGTCCTTCTTGCTTCCAGATCTAGAACTAAAGATCCAGGGGTTTGAATCTATCTAGCAACAGATCGATTTGAGAAGCAAACTAGTAACAGATCTGGAGCATTCAAGTGAATCAAACAAAGATTTCAGGTTATTCAATTTCTATTCCGCTTGATCTAGCAAGAATGAAGCCGCGGGTTTGTCCAGTCCTAAATTGCGTCGGCTCTTTGTTTTTTTTTTTCATTTCTAAATACAGTAAAATTGCTTACCTGAATCATCATCAAGGTATTGGCAGGACTGGTCTCGAGTTCGGTGTAGGGTAGGATGTCGTTCTGCTCAAGCATCATGGGGCGCTCCAGATAGTTGACGTCAGCGAGGCTGCAGTTGGCGGAGGTGGCCACGAACCAGAGGCCCTCCCTGGTGCACTCAATCCGGGGCTCGCAGCCTTCCGACTGCACGATCCGGCCGGCGATCGGGTAGTACGGGACCAGGGCCCGGGCCAGCGCCTCGCAGATGACCTCGGCGGGGTTCTGGCCGTGCTTGTAGATGTGGAGGGAGTCGACGAGGCCGCGGTGGGTCGGGTATCGTCCGATCCAGTCGAGCGTCAGCGATCCCGGAGGCGTCGGCTCCGCCGGCCGGACGTAGCCCTCGGAAGTCTTCGTGACGGTGAAGGCCATGGAGCAGTAGCAGTCGCCGGAAGCAGGTAGCTGACTTTGTCTTTGCTCTAACTTGGCGTCTTCGAACTAATTATATAACAACTCGACAAAATTCCATTGTACTCCCTGTTTCTTAACTATTTTACAAAAACTCTTTTATCATTTTTATCCCTATGACCCTTTACGCCGACAGTACTTAATAAAATTGTAAGACAAGGTATGTTTTTAAGAATAAGTTAAAGTATGTGGTTAAAATGAAGTTAGTCCCTAATAACTCATATAGTCGTATCGTGCAACTACTTCAAACCACGAATCTGCAATCTCACCTAATTAATAGCTAATTAACTAATATTTCTAAAAAATAAATAGTTGGACAATTTACAATGACTAAAGGTTTTGGTTAGGTCAGGGTGTTGTTATTAATAAGTCTAAAATTAATTTTCATCGGATGTGGAATATCTTATTGACTGCCTTAATCATTCCTTATATGTGTTGTTATTATTGAGTGAAATTCCTCATGATTTACATGGTGGGACCGTCTTAGAGAGGCATTTCATTTTTTTTATTGCCAATTATTACTACTCAAGTTTTAAAATATCAAAATTGCATTGCATAATTTTTAAAAACTCCTCTTTCTCTTTAAATCTATCGGTCATTTTTCTTCCGTGTTGACGAATAAATTTAGAGATTACTTTAAATCAAGCTCAATGTACTACCTTCTTAATGTATTTATGCCTTTCTATTTAAATTTAATATCATAAATTGAGAGCAATTAATTTTTAAACTGATAAACACTAGATAGAATTTATAATAAATTTATTATAAAGTTTAGGATAATAAAACTCATTAATTAATATCATCAATGGATTTTTATGAATCCCTTGATTTGAAAAATAACAAGCTCATTATAAAAGATCTAGGATAATGATACTCACTAATTTACTTAATTAATAGGTTCACATGACTCACTTGATTCAAAAAATATAAACTTTTAAATTTTTGAACGGTGTAAGTCTACCATTTAATTCAGACAAAACTAAATATAAAATTGGTTGATGAATTTAAAGAATTTCGAATCACTAAAATCAATATATTTTTAAAAATCTCCTTAATATATATACTTTCATATTTGAATTCAATAGCATAAATTAAGAAAATAAATTCTTAAATGAATATAATAAAATTTAAAAAATAAATTCTCAATTTAATTTACTATTTTTAATTTACAAATTTAGATAGGATATAAATATATTAAAAATGCTTTTATATGTTTATACGGTCGATACTCGATGAGTATATTTTTTTTTTTCATATTTTGATGACTTGTACTAATAATTAGTACTCATTTATGATTTATTTTCTCTCTGTTGAAAATGAATTAACTGAGGTGCTAGTGTAAGCAAATCGACCTTTGCCCTATATGGATATGGCTATTATCTTACCGCTTGTGCTATGCCAAAGAAAAGTTTTCTTTCGTTGGCATTGTAGTTTAGATTAACCTTGGAAAAAGTGGGTGGGTTGAATAAAAATTTGAAAATGCATTCTCAAAGTTAGTTCGAGATATAGTGGTGTAGTGGTGGTCCCTAATCAGGTGGTCACGTTACTGGGTTGTTGCACTGGATTCTTTGAGTTGTGAGTGTGTGACTTTCGAATGAAGAAAAATGGCAAAAGAAGCAACTGATTCGGTGGAGACGTACTTTCTTATTCCTTCTTAATCACGCCATACAAATTGATATGATTTGCAAAATTAAATTAACTTACCTCACTTTAAATTTGTAAATAAAAAATATTTTAATTTTAGTTTAGTTCGATTTGAAAGTATATGATACGGTGCTGAGATGAGAAGGAAGGACATTTTGATCATTTGATATCAATAGGGTCTGGGTTTTAAGTGATGACATTATTCACCAGGGACGGGAGGGGAGCTTCGTGCTTTTGTTTCCGCCGCTGCCTAGCACAAGGGGTGAGGTTTTTGTTAGTCTTCATGGTTGTTTTGATGTAATCAATCAAGTTAGGTTAGATCCTGTTTGGTTTTGATCCCTATGTCTAAGTGTGCAGGAGCTTAGGAGCGCAAGAAGTCGATTGGAAGACGCAACTAGCGAGGAGGACAGCACAGGAAGAAAGCCGACGGACTCGGTGCGTCCGAAGGGCGAAAGAGCTGTGGAAGAGTACACCGGTGGACGAGAAGAACGTGTACGACGTTCGAGAGACGAGAAACCGGGACAGAAGCCTGCTCGAGGAGAATGCCGGAAATTGGGTTCGGGTGAGGCCTATTTCGATTGGCTGCAATCACCCAAACAATCGAGACTTCGGAAGCTGAAAAGGAGAAAAAGAGAAGCTGAAGCTATTTATACCCTGCAACATTGAGGGCGCCCTCATGGTGTTGAGGGTGCCCTCATGGCGTTGAGGGCACCCTCCACATTGAGGGCGCCCTCCATGGCATTGGAGGCGGCCTCAACCCAGTCTTTGTGACCATTGGCATGCGGATAAAGCTTTATCCCGTTATCCCCTTGAAGGCGCCCTCAACCCCTTTGGAAGCGCCCTCAAGACTCGAGATAAGGTTTCCAAGAGCTATATAAAGGCCCCTGGAGCTAGAAAATAATTATTCAACTCTGTATTCAATTTCCTTGCAACTCTTGAGCTTTTTTAGTGTGTAAAAGGCTTATCCACCTTCAGAGAAGGAGATACTTAGTGCGCTGTTCAACCGCCTTGGATTAACAGCCATATAGGTTGTAACCAAGTCAAATTACTGAGTCTTCTTTTTTTTTTTCTATTATTTGATTTTATTTACTGTTGCTATTTTAAGAGTTGAAAGCACGAGGAGAGTATATTTTATTTTGCAGGCAATTCACCCCTCCCCTCTTGCCGGCCCCGCTGTACTAACAGTTTTGAACTGCTGCCTCCGCATGGTTCACCGCCGACGCCCCCTTCGCCATCTCCAGCACTAACGCCCCCTTTTGTCGTCTCCGATGCTGGGTAGATCTGAGCCCCCCTCGCCGCCTTCGTCCTGAGCCGGATGCCATCGCGTCCAGAGGCCAAGCGCCTCTGCTCCCCTTCCTCCTCTTCGATCAGGGTCGCAGGCAGCCTCAAGCTTCTACCGTGGCCGACGCTGCCCTTCGCTCACACCACCGACATACGAGGGCACCGACGACAACGCACGCGAGCACCACATCTCTTCCGCGGGCCACGCCTTTGTCTCGCTACCAGCACTGGCCGCCTCTGCCAGCCATCCCTTTCTCTCCAATGTCTACAGCTGTTGGATATTGGGGCCTAAATGGACCAATACGATTTTGAGGAGGAAAAATCGGAAGCCATCAATTGTTGAAAGTCGTAATTGACTTCAAAATTGAAATCTACGTTTCGCGTAGATAGATTTAGACTATTAATTTGCTCAAAACCGATTAAGGGTGAATGAGAAATTAATGTTCAAAGTCGGCCCAAAATAACGTTGGTTATTCATTAAGGAAATGCAAGGGAGAATAGTCCCACATCGGAAATTTCCGATGTGCATTCCTTACTTATTAATGATGTTGAGTTATTGGAGTTAACTCAGAAAAGTACCAAGCACTCTCTGCTCAGGGGCGAGCAGGTGCTCGCACCTGTGAGCCCGCCACCCGCCACGTGCGCAATGGGCGCTTTGTAGGCACACTTTGCACTTCGCATCGTCGCGAGGAGCATGAGATGACTGGATAGTTGGTTGGGCGAACGGATGGCAGCCGTAGATCAACGTTGATCAAAGAAGTATGGTGGATTGCTTGTGATGCGATCTAGAGCGTTGGATCACAATGAGTCACGATCTGACGGCTTGGGATGAGACATGATCTGAAGCATCAGATCAATGGATCTAGATCCGATGGCTGATAGATCTGAGGGTCACAACTCTTAGATCTGATGGATGAGATTAAAGGGGCTATGTGAAGGTTATAACTCTTCAGTCCGGACGGCCCAGATTAATCCACCCAAAGGTCACACCCCTCCCTAAAGCCTCTTCCTTCTGTATAAATAGAACCCTCCAGATTGGAATCAAATCACTCAACTTAATCTTCTCTTCCTCAAGTATTCACTCACTCATCTTGTGCATTCAAGAGTCCAAGAAGCCTACGAGAAGGTTCGCTGGTCTCGGAAGTCGGAGTGCTACGATTCCGAGACGATTGTCGTCGTTGTATCTTGGGAACGAATTGCAACAATCCGTTAAGCACCGTAGCGGAGCAATATCGTTTACGGAGATAGTGTCGAACACTAGCCTCGACGATCAGTTTGCATACTCCGGAATTTACCGGAATCAACAACAGCTGACTTCGGTGGCTTTACAACCGTTGTCTTCACTATTTGCAGCGCAGATTTGATCATTGTTGTGTGCTGGCCATCGAGCCGTTGTGTTTCCCTCTTCGTACCGCTATTATGATTGTGAGGTGTTGGTTTTATCCGGCCCGCGTGTCGTGTCCCGGCATACGAGCCGCTATGGTAGTCCGGCAGGTGTCGTTGTTATTTTTCGGCCTACATGCCGCCTTTTGGACCCATGCTGCACTGGATTCCGTGTCATCGCCATAGATCCAGCTCCCCAGCTAATTCACATTCATCTACCTTTCCGAGTCACGACGACTCGATCAGTATCGCGACCAGCTCATCGATTCATCCGAGGGCGCCCCCTGGGGTCAGGGGACCGGGGCAGCCCAGTCGCTGGCTACAGGTACCGTTGACCAGAGGACTTTTGATGATTTGGTCAACACAGAAGACAACTCACCATCCGGGTCATAGAGATGCGGTTAACATTCCAGCCACGTCACACCGGAAGCTCCGTCTTCTCAAATTCCCAACAGGATAAGTATAAATTCTAAAAATGAATGGAAATTAATTAAAAATCAATAAATGATTAATCTATAAATAAGAATGCTATTGATAGACAACAATGAGGCGCTTGCTTTGCGAAAGGGAATGAAAATGTGAATAAGATTGATAGAAGTGGAAAATGGGTGAGATATGATTTGAATCCGAATAGTATTTTTTTTCTCATTTCCCTCCTTTTATTAGGTAATGACTCATTTCCATGTTTAGTACAATGAATCTATGGGACCCACCACCAATCTCCAAAACCAAATACCCACTTTCAATCTCTTTCCCATTCTTCACTCTCATTCCATCCAACCAAGCACCCGCTAAGTAACAAAATATATTGAGAGATATAACCTATATAGGGTTGTACTTGAGTTTTCATAAGCTTAAGTCGAAGTTCCAAAATTGGGCTCCTCACATTGTGCGATCAATTTTTCTTATTCAAAAGTCTTCTTCATTAAGACCTACAAAATATAAAGCAAAATACTAATTTGAAATTGTATATACAATATATGTAATTTAGTTAAACAATTATAGATATTACTAATAGTCACTTAAATATAACACATCTTGTCATTTTTGATAAAAAAATATCAATTAAGCACCAGTAATCAAGATACACTACAAGAAAACAATAAAATAACGATGAAATATTAGCGACGAAATAGTCATTTGTAGCAAAAATAGACTATTAGCGGCGGAACACAATTTCGTCACAAATAATAATATTAAAAAATTATTTTATTTTTTGCAAGGTCATTATATTTGCAACAAATTTAGCATGCTCGCCGCTAAAATTTTAGTATTAACGGCGAATTATGTCAATTGCCGTTAATATGTAATTATGTGGATTCATTAATAAATAAGGATTAGAGACGAAATTATATAATTTCGTCGCTAATATGTATTATTAGTGACAAAATCATAATTTCATCGCTAATTCCTGCCCTTATCCCCCCCCCCCCCCCAAATCGGCATTTCCCCAAATCCGCCGCGATCTCTTCTTCTCCTCCGCATTGCGATCCTCTTCTTCTACTTCGCGCGCTCTCTTCTCCTCTGTGCTCTCTTCTTCTCCGTCCGCTCACTGCTTCTTCTCCATGTGCACGAGTTTCTTCTCCTCCGACGCTACCGAGATAAAGTTTTAGGGTTTGATTGTGCGATCTCTTCTTCTCCTCCGACGCCGCCGTGAATCTTCTTTGTTTGACGAATCCTCCTTTCCTGCTCCGGCTCTAGTGACTTCTGCTCCGACCCAGCTCAGGTTTTCCTCCTCTACTTCATTCCCGCTTTGAGAAAAGGTACTGCCAAAATATCAGTTTTTTCTCTCCATTTGATTGCACTTATATGATCTTGTTAGTAGTTATATGATCTTGTTAGATGTGTGTTTGTCTTGTTATTCATTTTACCAAAATTATCTTGCTCTTAAATTTTGAATCAAAGATAATGAATATCTCTTAAGTACTTATAGAAAATGCTATAAGAGTACATATCAAGCATCAAAATAACTTCAACATGCTATAAGAGTACATATCAAGAATTTTATAAAATTTTCATTTTAGCTATAGGTGCATGCTGCAATGTGCAAGGATAAAAAATTCTCTTCATTTTTATTGTTTGTGTTATTAATGATAACTTCAACATGATTTCTCATACTCTCCCTCAAAACTCTCCACTAAAGTAAACTGAGTCTCAATCTCTAAAGTATCTATCACAAATTCATGTTTCGAGTTAAGATATGTATTTATTTTGAAGAACAAGAGATATGTACTTATTTTGCCTCAATGGATCATGTTTAACCCAATTACTCTTGAACTTCTCTTGGAAGCTATGTAGTTGATAATTTTTTAGTTATTTTGATGTCATTAACTAATTTAAGTTATTTAATGTAAGTTGCTTATTAATTTCATTGAAACTTATCATCAAACTTATTTATTAGAGTTATTTATTAAATAATATGATTTTTTATATGTTTAACCAGGTTTTATAAATATGGATAAAAGTTGGATAATGCATGAGAATAAGATTAGCCCTAAATATATAAATGGGTTAAATCAGTTTTTAAAGGTGGCAGAGAATTATATGATAAATTTAAATTTATCTAATATTCATTGTCCATGTCGAAGGTGTGGTAATTTATTTAAATATGAGTTAGATTATGTTCAAGGACATCTTTATAGGTGGGGATTTGACAAATTATACAAAGTCTGGAATTTTCATGGTGAAGTTTCTACATCATCTGTTAATATAAATATTGTCAATGAAGAGAGACTTGATTGTGATTTTGAAGAAGATGATTTTCAAGACATATTTACTGATTTAAGAAATGTAAAAAATATCAATACCATTGGGCCTCAATTAGATGATATTAATGAAAACATAAATGCAAAAGATATTAGAGGAAGTTATAGCTCAATGTTTGAAGAAGCACAAAAAGAGTTGTATCACACTTGTACTAATTTTTCTGTATTCAGTTTTTTGGTTAAGTTAATGCATGTGAAAGTGTTAAATGACTGGAGCAATAAATCTTTTGATATGTTACTTCAGTTATTGCAAGAGACATTCCCAAACTAAATGTGATTCCAAACTCTCATTATGAAGCAAAGAAAATGTTAAAAGAGTTAGAATTGACATATGAGAAGATACATGTATGTAAGAATGATTGTATATTATTTTGGGGTGAGCATGAGAATAAGGATACATGTTCGGTGTGCAAGGAGCCTAGATACAAGTATGATGGGATGAATAAGAAAAAGAATGCTCAAAAAATTCTTCGATATTTTCCTTTGAAGCCCAGACTTAAGTGGTTGTTTATTGCGAAACATACAGCAAAAGATATGAGATGACATAAAGAAAAATGGGTTGAAACAGATGGTGTATTAAGGCTGTCACGCTTCGGGGAAGTCCCTGTCCGAAGAAATTTCGGTAGCACCTCCCCTGTACGGCTGACAATCTGAAACTTTATACATTGCCCCCAGGGCCACATATACATCGGCCAACATGGCCGGAACAATAATAATAATAATAAACATACACACATCCAAACATCCACGCAGTTTAATAATGAACAACTCAAGCAATGATACGAAGACTCAAAAACAACCCTACTCAACTACACTCATAAAGCTCAAAACATATTTCCTACTCCACTACACTCATAAAACACAAATCCGACGATAAAATCATCTCACCTCTTCTGCCGTCTAGGCAAGCGTGTAGTAAAACAAATCCAAATAAGCTCATCGACAGTATCCATAAGGTAAACTAATACAAGTCCAGATAGTGCAATAAGAGACATAATAAAAAGATCAAACAACTCTGGATCTTCAGGGGACTAGCGACTGGAACTCTCCGGACAACATTAACATGAAAATAGCAACGGAGGAGGGTGTGAGTCCAACACTCAGCGGGTAACGACTTATATGCATAATAAAGAAAATAACAACCAGCACTAATCATGCGTACAGTCTCCTGGTACAAGAAGGATAAATGCAACTGAAACAAGCAGGAGAAAACTGTACTAACTAGGACCAAGGTATAAGTACAACAGGGTCGTCAGACCGAGAGTATCATAAATCCTGTATGCATGTCAATCATATGCATCCATATAAATGCAGCAAGTAAATGCAACAAACACAAGCAATAAATGCATCATGCATATGATGCAAATGTCATGGTCACCCCTAACGTCAGTCAGTCATCTCACACACAATGGTGAGACCGAGTGGGTAGGGCTGTGACAACCGTGCACTCTGACGTCACTGCTCCTGATGAGTGACTGAGTGGACGGGATGCTATCGGAGTACACCTATCCTCCTACCCCAAATCATAAATGGGGGAGCTCAATGCTCTCATCTCCCGGTACATGATGACGGGGAGGAATCTCTGCCGGCTACCACGCTGCGTCACACTACCCATGAGCAGACCAACAGAGCCAAACAAAGTCCAACTGCCTGCCGGCTACCACGCTGCTACACTAAACCAACGGAGCCAAACAGAGCAGAACCGTCTGCCGGCTACCATGCTGAGTCACCAGACCAACGGAGCCAAACAACAGAACTGCCACACATCTGTCTGTTATACCACTAACCCATGAGTGATGGTGTGTACAGATATATGTAACTGACGATGTGCTCGACAATAATGGAGCAACTATCGCACAACATGCAATCATGTGAGATGATGCATGATACTAAACATGGCAATATCCTGAACAGCATAGCAATATGCATACATAAATATAAAATGTGTAATATAGGACAATGAATCAAAATCAAGGTATACAAACCAGATAAGGTATCAAAAACCCTAGGTCCTGAACATGATAAATAACAGGGTTGTGTCACTACCTCTATAAATATGCATAATCAGGTAAATACTAACATGAGGTGCATAGCAAATAAATAAACAAGTATGTAACAGATCAGGTAGTGATCAACTGAAGTAAATAAGAAAACACAATCGTTGCTATTTGTTAAAGACATTATTATGCATATCAAATGACATAAAGTCAAGGTACCCGCCTCCAATAAGAAAGGTCCAATCGGTCCAAATCCGATGTCGAGATACTCGTCTCGCGTCAAAGTCCTGTAGTAAATCGTACAGTTTAGCTAAGTTAACTATAAACAAATAGCTAAATAACTTCCTAATCCACCGACCATCTAGGTTTAGCTTCATTAACCCTAATTACACCATTATGTTAATTCTAAACATAAGTTAACAATTATTGCTAACACAACTAGCAATCATCTACCACGAAGATCAAAACCCTAAACCTTACCTCAAGTTCCACAGCCGTTCTTGCTGCTGAAAGTAGGGTAGTTTGCTGTTGGAATCTACCTGTTGTCGGAGATCAAGTAGTGCTGCAGGAAAACATTCACTACCACAGTGATCAGCCAAATTCGTTCAGCACAAAACCCTGAATCATAAATCCAAATACCTAACATGCCTTACCTACTCGATACCCTCTTATTTTCTCTCTGTCGGCGACTGGTGGCGAAGAAGGAAGACCCACAGTGGAGTTAGGGCACGAAAGTGAGCAGAGGGGAGGCACTCAGCACTATGGTTCGCGGCGAGAAGGAAGTCTAGGGCACGGTGGTCGGCTGCCGGCGCTAGGGCTGAGGAGGAGCGGCGGTGAACACAAACTAGGGCAGCAGAGGAGGTCGGCGGCGCCACTGGAATCTCCACAGCGAGGGGTGACGGCCGTCGGTGGCTAACTAGGGCACGAGCACAGAGGAGGGGCCGATTGGTGACCCAGGGCACGGCTTGGAGGTGGCTTCCGGCCGAGAGGGGTGGCGGCACGTCTCTATCTCAGTGACGGAGACAGGGAAGAAGAAGGTGTCGGGTGTGCGGCTCGGAAGGAAGAAGGAGAAGGGTTCGGCCAGGGTTTTCAGCTTTGTATGCGTGGGAAGATAAGGAAAACCGCCGTGGGCGGTTAGGGCAGGCGTCGGGCGCAAGAGAAGAGGCTCGGGGAAGAGGGAAACGATGACAGGAAAGAAAAGAAAAACAAAAAGGAAAAGTAAAAAGAAAATAAAACTTTTCCTTGTTAAATGGGGTAGCCTAAACAATCTTTCTCGGGACCCAATTTTTATCCCCGTAAACTCGTTCATACGAGCTCCGAAAAATTCCTCAAAAATTTCTAAAAATTCAAAAAAAAAATCCCTTATTATGATCTGCCCTTTTTCGGTATTTTACAAAGGCATCCAGTAGATAGTGAATCATGGAAACAATTTGACACATCACATGAAATATTTACTAGTGATCCACGAAATATTTGCTTAGGGTTGGCTACAGATGGTTTTAATCCATTTGGAAATATGTCAAATGCTTATAGTATGTGGCCTGTTATACTTGCGAATTATAATTTTCCACCATGGAAAATGTTGAAGTCATCATAATTGATTATGTCTCTTTTAATTCCTGGGCCTAAATCACCTAGGAAAGAGATAGATGTTGATCCGACGGTAAGAATAGAGAACCCCCGTGCTGGGAAGTCAACGCCAAGTGGAAGTCAAAGGGCCAGGTGGTCCATCGGATAAGGACGGACCGACCGGACTCATGAGAAAGGGCGGACCGATCGGCCGACCGGAGAAGGATGGGCCGACCTCCCGGCCAGCCGACCGGTGAATAACCGATGGCAACAGGCGCCCCGGCAGGAGTCGGGGTTCCGGCGCTCGATTGAACAGGAACAAAGGGCCGAGCGGAAGGACGACCCTCAGTCTTCCCGGACGGGCGACCACCTACGTCGGACTAAAGACGAGCGCTCTGGCCGAGCGGCTGGATGGTCGATCCTAGAAGAGGAAGTCAAAGAGTAGGGGATAGTGTGGACGTCATCTCAGTAACCCCTGTTGCTGACAACAGGCATGTTCGAAGACTAAACCATACGCAGTATGGTGCGATCGAATATTCTGCTGTCCCATCAATGAGATGCTCAGACTGTAGCGGCATGGAGTCAAACATGCTCTTCTGACAAGCCCATGCTGCGGTATGGGGTATGACACGTGTACACCTCGGGTTGTGTGCACCAAGCTCTCGTGGCTCTATATAAACGCCATTAGACTTCATCGGAGGTATGCAATTTGAAATCTCTGGAGCCACCTTCTTGCCATTCGTTTTCTGACTTGAGCGTCGGAGGATCATCGCCGGGAACCCCTTCCCGGCCCGACTTCTTTGCAGGATCGCCGGAAGTTCGCACCAGAAGTCGAAGACCCACGTCAGCAACTGGAGAGCGCCACGTGCCCAGCGTCCGTTGATTCAGCTTTCGGACAGGATCAATTTGGCGCCGTCTGTGGGAACGCTCCTGCATTCGAACGGAAACAATGGACGAGGCTGGACGACAGCACACGGTGACGCTTTCCACAGAGGAACTTGCCGCTCTGATCGAGTTGAGGGCCTCTAAGCTTGTGGAACAAAAACAGAAGGCACCAGCCGAGTGACCTGAGCAGCAAGCCACATCAGCATCAGGTGGCCGAGCGGAAGCACCACAGGCCACGGTTCCATTCCATCGAGCTCTCTTCCGCACTCCTCCTGAAGCCGCAGCAGCTAATCGCGATAGAGGCTCTTCGTCAGATGAAGTACCAATGCGGGATAACAGAAAAGGCAAAGCCCCCCGAGCGGACACCTCGCCCGAGCGGGTCAATCGTCAGTTCTCAGAGGTCATCTTAAAGGACCCTCTGCCAAAGCACTATGTGCCTCTGGCGATCGGTGAATACAATGGAACCACCGATCCGGATGATCACTTGGGTAAATTTGACAATACGGCTACCCTTCACCAATATATAGATGGGGTGAAGTGTCGAGTTTTTCTGATCACCCTCTCTGGATCGGCTCAACGGTGGTTTCGGATGCTGCCGGACGGATCCATTACAAGCTTTAAAGACTTCCGTACGGCCTTCCTCCACCATTTCGCCAGTAGTCGGCGCTACCAGAAGACTAGTGTGAGCCTCTTCGCCATCAAACAAGAGCCTAGGGAGTCGCTCAGGGCTTATATCCAACGCTTCAACCAAGTGGCTATGGACATTCCAACGGCCACCTCAGAGACAATGATGAACGCGTTTACACAAGGCCTCGTGGACGAGGATTTCTTCCGTTCGCTCATCCGGAAGCCACCCCGGGACTATGATCATATGCTACACCGGGCCAACGAATACATCAACGTGGAAGAAGCCCAAGCGGCCCGAAGAAAAGAAACTCCCACTGAACGGACTCCCCATGCCGAGAGGAAGCCGCATACCGCTAATCAGCCGCCCAGAGGACCGCGGGCCGAAGCAATTCGTTCTCATCCAAGACCTCATGTCCAAGAAGTAGCAGCCGAGCGGCCCCGGACAAAGAAGAAATGGACTCCCATGTTCTGCTCATTCCATCGCACGGACACGCATAACACCCGAGATTGTCGGAGTCTTCCCTTGATTGCTCATCCCTTTCCTCGGAGTGGCGGCCGCAGATCACCATCGTCTGACAGGCGACAGAGGCCTCGTGAAGCCGAGCGGACAATACCCGATAGGCGGCAAAGGCAGACTCCCGAGCGGCAGCATACACAGACACGTGAAGACAATCCCCGAATGTCTAGGGAGTAACCCAGACCGTCCACCCGGGAGGAAGAGAATAGAAACAACACTTCCCGGGGCGAGATCAACATCATAGCTGGTGGGCCGACCGGAGAAGACTCCAACCGAGCAAGGAAGGCGAGTGTCCGGCAGCTCCAGATCCATGCAGTCAGCTGCAGCCAAGAGCGGGTGAGTGGACCCGAAATCAGTTTCTGGCCCGGGGACTTGGAAGGAGTTGAAGTGCCCCACGAGGATGCTCTGCTCATCAAAGCGGTAATAGCCAACTATACTATTCACTGTGTTTTTATTGACACAGGAAGCTCGGTCAACATCATATTCAAAAAGGCGTTCGATCAACTACAAATTGACCGCGCCGAGCTGCTGCCCCTTTACGGGCAATGAAGTCCTGCCGGTCGGACAAATCCGGCTGGCTATCTCACTAGGAGAAGAGCCGCTCAGGAGGACGCGGACAGCAAACTTCGTGGTGGTCGACTCTCCCTCATCATACAACGCCATTTTGGGACGACCGGCGCTCAGCGAGTTCCGAGCGGCCGTCTCCACCTTCCACCAGAAGATCAAGTTCCCCGTCGAGGACAAAGTGGGAGAAGTACTGGGAGATCAACTAGCAGCTCGGCGATGCTACGTCGAGATGGTCCGAGCAGAAGCCAATTCCGCTCGGAAGTCGCCACAGATCGAGGTGAACGCTATAACTGAAAAGCCTCCCTCTCTAGTTTATGAAGAAAAAGAGGAAGTACAAATTCACCCGACCCGAGCGGAGGCCACAACGTTCGTTGCGTCCGACCTGGAGGCAGGCCAGAAACAGGTCTGGTCGACACACAAGCTGCCCGGAATTTCGCCGAGCATAGCGCAGCACGAGCTACATGTCCGACCGGACGCTCGGCCGGTGAAGCAGAGAAAAAGGGATTTCAGCGCCGAACAGAATGTCATCATCCAGGCGGAAGTTGAGAAGCTTTTGGAGGCCGGCCATATACACGAGGTTCAGTTCCCGAGCTGGCTGGCGAACGTAGTATTAGTCTCCAAGCCGGGCAACAAGTGGAGAGTGTGCATAGATTTTCGGGATCTCAACAAAGCTTGCCCGAAAGACTTTTATCCTCTGTCGCGGATCGATCAGCTGGTGGACTCCACCACAGGCTGCGAGCTGATATGTATGCTCGACGCTTACCAAGGCTATCATCAGGTGCCGCTCGCCCATGAAGATCAAGAAAAAGTCAGCTTCGTTACAGTCGACGGCACCTATTGCTATAATGTGATGCCGTTCGGATTGAAGAACGCGAGAGCCACATATCAGCAGCTGATGAACAAAGTGTTCAAGGAGCAAATCGGGCGAAATCTGGAAGTATACATGGACGACATTCTTATCAAGTCCGTCCAAGCGGCCGATCTCTTCGAAGACATGGAGGAAACTTTCCGAACGCTACGGAAATATGGAGTCAAGCTAAACCCCCAGAAGTGTCTGTTCGGAGCAAAAGGAGGGCGTTTCTTGGGTTACATAGTGACCGAGCGGGGTATCGAAGCAAATCCCAGCAAGGTGAAATCTCTACAAGATATGTCGCCTCCAAGAAATCTGAGGGAAGTGCAGTGTTTGACCGGTCGGATAACTGCTCTGTCCAGATTCATCTCCAAGACCGCCGACCGGAGCCTGCCCTTTTTCAAAATATTGCACAAGGAACGAAGAATGCGATCGGGCGTTCGAAGAACTGAAGGCATATCTGAATTCTCTGCCTGTGCTAGCCAAGCCAGCCGTAGGTGAGCCTCTTTGTATCTATTTATCTTCAAATGAGCAAGCAGTCGGCTCGGCATTAGTGAGAGCGAGCGGAGAAGAGCCTGTATATTTTCTGAGCTATATTTTAAAAGATGTTGAATCTCGCTACACTGGGCTCGAGAAGTTAGCCTTCGCTCTGGTCCTCGCCGCTCGGCGCCTTCGTCCATACTTCCTGGCGCATACCATCATTATCAAAACTAATAGCCCGCTCGGACGAGTATTATTGAATCCAGAAGCATCCGGACGACTTATTAAGTGGACAACGGAGTTGAGTGAATTCGACATTCAATATCAACCCCGCTCGGCAGTGAAAGCGCAGTCCTTAGCAGATTTTGTGACTGAGTTGCAGAATCCAGAGCCGGAAGCTATGTGGAAAATATTTGTGGACGGATCGCCCACTCGGCTCGGAAGCGGGATTGGAGTACTGCTGCTCTCTCCCCAAGAAGAAAAGATGCACTTATCCGTCCGGCTGGATTATAGAGCTACAAACAATGAAGCTGAGTATGAAGCCCTCATAGCCGGCTTGCAGGCAGCTCGGCATGTTGGGGCCAGTCGGGTAACGCTCCATTCGGATTCGCAGCTGGCTGCTCAACAACTTTCTGGTACTTTTGAGATTAACAACGCTCGGCTCAAACTCTACGCTGAAGCCTTCGAAAAGCTCAAAGCCAATTTCAGAGAAGTCATTATCCAGAAGATACCCCGAGCGGGAAACCAAGCGGCCGATGAGTTAGCCAAACTCGCAAGTTCAATAACGTCGGTCGCCATCCAACAGCCAATTGAACAAGTATCTTTGGTGGCGCACGTCGACCGGATGGAGGGCCTCACGTTTCCGAGCGACTGGAGGACACCCATCATGGAGTTTCTCCACTCGGGAGCTACACCGTCCGATCGGGATGAAGCCCAGTTTCTGAGGAGGAGAGCCGGCCGGTTCACACTCATCGGCGATCAACTCTACAAGAAGGCTTTCTCCCGCCCACTTTTGAAATGCGTAAGTTTGGAAGACGCATCGTACATCCTTTAAGAAGTGCACCAAGTATCATGCGGAGGGCATCCGGGCGGACGATCGCTGGCTAAGAAGATCCTGCTGGCCGGATACTTCTGGCCAACCTTACAAGCAGACGCCGCTCGGACCGTGGCGACGTGCGTTTCTTGCCAAAGGTATCATAACTTCTCACACCGACCAGCGGAAGAAATGAGAGCAGCTACTGTGTCCTGTCCGTTCGATCAGTGGGGAATAGATATTGTTGGTCCTTTTCCTATGGCGACTGAACAGCGAAAATTTCTACTGGCGGCAGTCGATTATTTTTCCAAGTGGGTGGAGGCTGAGCCGCTAGCCAAGATCACCGAGCAGATTGTTGGTTGCTACTCGGAAAGCCTAGAGGTTCCACTGTAAAAAAATTTTGTACAAAGGTCTGAACCTTTTCCTAGCTACCATGTGTTCTTTTAAATTAAATTTTGGATCGCCTGCGGAACTTTACACGTTTGATCCAAAACTTAATCTATTTGTTCTTTTAGGTTTTGACTTGGGTCTCCTGCGGAACTTAACACGTTCGACCCAAATCACCTTAAGTTATTAATTCCATTAAATATTAATTTCCATAATTGGTTCCCAGTATTGACGTGGCGAGGCACACGACCTTCTTGGATATGGGAGCAACCACCACCGACTAGACAAAACCTTTTATGGAAAAATAATATTTAATTTCCTAAAATAACTTTAGGTTAACCGAAAAGAACAATCAAATCACAAGGAAAAGAAAAAACAAAAGAACACAACATCCTAAAACATATTCGAAATACTAGAATCGTAAGCCTCTTGTATTTGGTATTATTTCCATAAATAACTAGTATGATGCGGAAAAGGAAAAACTACTAGTTATACCTTCTAGAAAGACCTCTTGATCTTCTACCGTATTCCTCTTCTAACCTCGGACGTTGTGTGGGCAACGATCTTCCGAGATGAGAACCACTAAGCACCTTCTTCTTCCTTACAAGTTTCGGCCATCAAAACTTCTCCTAGGATGAAGAGGTTCGGCCACCACCACCATGCTCCAAGGGATGCTAGAAAAGAGGCTTCTTTTCTCTCCTTTTTCTCCTTCTTAGATCCGGCCACCAAAGCTATCTCCACCATGAGAAGGTTTCGGCCACACAAAGGAGAGGAGAGGAAAGAAAGTGCCGGACACACCCAAGGAGAAAAGAGAGGAAAAATAGAATAGAGACATTCACCTTGAAGCCTCCTCTACCCCCTCTTTTATAATCCTTGGTCTTGGCAAATAAGGAAAATTTAATAAAAACTTCCTTAATTCTTTTGTCATTAAAAAGGAAAATTTATTTAATTAAAAATAATTTTTCTTTTCTATTTGTAATGGCCGGCCACTCTTCTCCACAAAACAAGGAGAGTTTTAATTAAAACAAAAAATTAAAACTTCCTAATTTGTTTATAGAAATTTATAAAAATTTCTCCAATAATTTTAATCCCTTCATGATTGGTTAATAAAAAGAAATTTTATAAATTAAAATCTTTCTTTTAAACATGTGGATAATTTCCAAAAAGGAAAGTTATCTCTAAAAATTAAAATCTCCTTTCAATCTACAAATAAGGAAAGATATTAAATCTTTTCTTAATCTTTTGTAGAAACTAATAAAAGAGAATTTTTAATTTTTAAACTTTCTTTTAAATCATGAATATAATTAAAAGGAAAGTTTTTACCAAAATTAAAATCAACCTTTTAATCTACAAATAAGGAAAGAGATTTTAACTCTTCTCTTAATCTTTTGTAGAATCTTATAAAAGGAAGGATTTAAATTTTTAAACTCTCTTTTAAATTATATTATCCACATAAGAAAAATTTTAAAATTAAAATTCCTTTTTATTTAATAGGGTCGGCCACATGAATTCACCCATGAACATACCCATGGCCGGCCCCTATAGGATGGGTAAGAAGGTGGGTATAGGTGGGTATAGTACTCTATAATTAAGAGGCTACGATAGGGACCGAGAGGAGGAATTGGTTTTGGTCTCCCGATAAAATTAAGCATCCCGTGCTCGCCCCGAACACACAACTTAATTTTATCAATAATAATTCATTTCACTAGAGAACTATTATTAAACTACCGCACCAATCCCAAATTACATTTTTGGGCTCCTTCTTATTATGAGTGTGTTAGTCTCCCTGTGTTTAAGATATCGAATGTCCACTAATTAAGTGAGTTACTGACAACTCATTTAATTAATATCTTAGTCCAAGAGTAGTACCACTCAACCTTATTATCATGTCGGACTAAGTCCACCTGCAGGGTTTAACATGACAATCCTTATGAGCTCCTCTTGAGGACATTATCAACCTAGTATCTCTAGGACACAGTTTCCTTTTATAATCAACAACACACACTATAAGTGATACCATTTCCCAACTTATCGGGCTTATTGATTCATCGAACTAAATCTCACCCATTGATAAATTAAAGAAATAAATATCAAATATATATGCTTGTTATTATATCAGGATTAAGAGCACACACTTCCATAATAACCGAGGTCTTTGTTTCTTTATAAAGTCAGTATAAAAGAAACGACCTCAAATGGTCCTACTCAATACACTCTAAGTGTATTAGTGTAATTATATAGTTAAGATAAACTAATACCTAATTACACTACGACTTTCCAATGGTTTGTTCCTTTCCATCTTAGTCGTGAGCTACTATTTATAATTTATAAGGAAACCGATAACATAATCTTCTGTGTGTGACACCACACACCATGTTATCTACAATATAAATTAATTGAATAACTATATTTATCATAAATGTAGACATTTGACCAATGTGATTCTTATTTCTAGATAAATGTTTATACCAAAAGCTAGGCTTTTAGTATACACTCTAACAATCTCCCACTTATACTAAAAGACTAAGCTGTCATATCTGCTGCCATACATCTGATTCCCAACCCTTCAACATGTCCATCAAAAGCTCTTGCCTTAAGGACCTTAGTGAAAGGATCTATAGGTCATCACCTGATGCAATCTAGGCGGCAACAACTTCTCCTCGTTTATACGATTTCTCATATTGGGTGATACTTGCGCTCTATTGTGTTTACTTGCCTTATAGACTTATGGTTTCTTCGAGTTTGCTACTGCACCAACATTATTACAATAAATTGTAATAATCTTTGGACAAACCAGAAATCATATCTAAGTCTATCTTGAGGTTATTGAGTCATTCAGCTTTTATGACTACCTCAGAGGCTTGCCATATACTAAGCTTCTATGGTGGAGTCCAGAAAAACACCTATGCTTATCACTCTTCCATAGTTATGACTTTACCTCCTAAAGTAAACACAAAACCCCGAGGTTGACTTATTATTGTCCCTATCCGATTGGAAGTCAAAATCCATGCAACTCACAAGGACCAAATTAACTGCCTTATAAGCTAGCATATAATCTCTAGTGCCTCTAAGGTACTTCAATATATGCTTTACTGCAGTCCACTGTCCTTGTCCTGGGTTACTTTGATATCTGCTAACTATGCCCTTGACAAACAGATTTCTGATCTCGTGCATACCATACATTAGGCTTCCGACAGCCGAAGCATAAAGAACTACCTTTATTTCCTTTATCTCCTTTGATGTCTATAGAGACATATCTTTAGATAAAGTTACTCCATGCTGAAAAGGTAAGAAACCTTTCTTGGAGTTTTGCATGCTTTAAAACGAGCAAGGATTTTTCCGATGTATGAAGCTTGGGATAAGTAAAATATTCTTTCCTTGCGATCCCTTATTACTTTGATCTCAAGAATATATACATTCTCCCAAGTCCTTCATATCGAATTGTTTGGACAACCATACCCTTACTTCTGACAACATTTTGATATTGTTTCCAACTACCAAAAATGTTATCTACGTATAGTACAAGAAATACCACCACGCTTCCATCACACCTTTTGTATACACAAGACTTATCCAGTTACTAAATAAATCCATAGGTCTGAATTACTTTGATAAACCGGATGTTCCAAGACCTTGAAGCTTTGCCTCAGTCCATAGACTGATTGAGCTTTACACAAGATGCTCTTAGCCCTTTGCAATGAACCCTTCTGGTTGCTTTATATGGATGCTTTCTTCAAGACTTCTATTAAGGAATGCTGTCTTGACATCCGCTTGCTAAATAGATAAAAGAATCCGGATAGACTTAAGCATGGCTATCAGTGAAAAAAGTTTCCTTTTTCATCAAGCCTTGCTTTGAAGGTTTCTACCTCCCTGTCTATCCCTCTTTTCCTATTATAGACCTTTTACACCCAAAGGCTTTTACACCACTTGGTGGTTCTACAAGCTTCCAGATTTTATTAGAATACATATATTCTAATTCTATTATTCATTACTCTTTGCCAAGATGCTACATATTTATCTTGGAGTGCTTCGTCATATGTCCGGAGATCAGGTTCATGTCCTTCAGGGATCGAGTTCAAAAACTCTCCCAAAACATGAATCTTTTAAGGTTGCTTAACAACCCTCCCACTACGACAAGGCATTTTCTGCAATTGTGTATCATTTGTGATACGTGTTGCAGTTTTCTTGTGGTATCTCATCTTGTACAATTGGTACTAGATTAGACATGCCTTTTATTATTTCCTTAAGAACAAATTTACTTATGAGCACGTGGTTCATTATATAGTCCTTTTAAAATCAGTCATTGATGCTAACAATGACCTTCTGATTTTTAAGACTATAAACCTACTTTTGTTTATCTAGGATAACTTACAAACAAGTGAACTCCTATCCAACTTATCATTATCTCTCTTTAACATATGTGTTGGATTACCCGAATCCGAATATGCTTCAAAATAGGCTTACGCCTATTCAGCAATTCTATATGAGTAGAGAGTTCTAACTTGGAAGGTACTATGTTCACTTTCGTTTTCAGAGTTTTATCCTTAAAACAAACTTGGTAATTCTCTGAATAACTCATCATCTATCTAATTATTCCATAAGAGTC
The DNA here is from genome assembly GCF_018446385.1 of Zingiber officinale. Taxonomy (NCBI): domain Eukaryota; kingdom Viridiplantae; phylum Streptophyta; class Magnoliopsida; order Zingiberales; family Zingiberaceae; genus Zingiber; species Zingiber officinale. Next base: position 129,530,524 of record NC_055988.1, read on the forward strand.
CTTTACCTTCTTTCTACTACACCATTCTGTTGGGGTGTACCAGATGCAATTAGTTGGGATTGAATCCCTACTTCTGATAAGTGACTCCTAAATTCTCCCAAGAGGTACTTGCCACTATGATCTCACCATAGTGTCTTTTTACTTTGTTGTTTCTCCACATCAGCCTAGTACTCTTTGAACTAATCAAAGTACTTAGTCTAGTGGTACATTAAGTAAATTTATTTGTATCTTGAATAGTTGTCTATAAAATAGACGAAATATTCAATACTACCTCTTGTCTGGATAGTCATAGGATCACACAAATCAGAATGAACCAATTTCAACATATCTTTGATTCCATACCCCTTAGACTTAAAAGCTTCTTGGTTATTTTTCCTTCCAAGTAAGACTCGCAGGTTGGAAAGATTTCCACTACTAATGAACCCAAAAGTTCATCAGCTACCGATGAATCCTACTCAAGTTAATATAACCTAGCTTTAGATGCCAAAGATATAATTGGTTCATTTCCGAAGGTTACTTCCTCTTAAAGTTAGAAGATGTGTTACTAATTTCCATTTGTTGCATCGTGAGAGTTATTGGATTTATAAATTGCCAACCAACGTACCAGAATAGATAACTTCCCTCTATTTCTTAATAACAACTTTGTTATTAAAAGAGGCAGAATATCAAGTTCTTTGAATAGTTTAGAAACTGAAAACTAGTTCTTTCTAAACTTAGTGCGTAAAGACAATTACTCAAAAATCCATGTTTTATTCTTATCAAAAGATAAACATCTCCCACTGCAACAGCTACCACTTTTACAGTAGTGCCCATGTGGACGGTGATTTATCTTTCATTTAGTTGTCGGGTTTCCTGGAACCCTGCAATGAATTGCAGACATGACTAATGGCATCTTGTATCTATACTCCAGGTTCTGGTAGATAACACCACTAAACATGTTTCAACTAATGAATTGCCTACACCTATGTTGTTCTTAGTTCTAAGAAGACAGTCTACCTTAATGTCCAAGTCCTATTTCCAATCATTACAATTGGGACTACTAAGCCTTTTCTATAGTATGACTACTAGGGGATTGACAAATATTTAAATCCTAAGAATCACAAAAATACTTGGTCAAGATCAACTCCTTAAAAATCCCCATGAATTTTGTATGCCACGTTAGTGTGGACGTATACAAAATCAAAGAGGAGATTTTATCCATTAATTTTATTATCTCGTCAACTTTACTTTATGACGAATAAAATTAATAGTTGATCTGTCTTTGATCAAATATTTGGTCAAAAACTTTTGAATTTAAAAAATATTGATTCCTCAAACAATATTATTTAAATTCACCAACACCTCAAACACCGTGAATTTTGCATGCCACGTTAGTGTGGACGTATACAAATTCAACATTTGTAAAAGGAGGGTTTTAACCCATTAATTTTATTATCTTGTCAACCTAACTTTTTGACAAATAAAATTAATAGTTGGTATCATTTGGTCGCACAAATAATAGCAGTGACTCCGATGGGGAGGATACTATTAGATGTGTCTAAGTGTATACCATTACTTGACACTAAGTCCATTAATAAGATTATGCCCCTTCCGTTGGGGAAGATCACACGCTCTTAATCAACTTCCTATAGTCATCCAAAAATGAAAGTCTATTCTAGTGATCCACAAACAAGCTCATCCGTTATGGAGGAAGGCACTCAGAGCCAACGCGCAAGCTTGTTTGCATCACTTACAAACCAGTAATGGAGACCATGGGATTTACTTAAAAATCCCTCTCCCACTTAGTTATTTATAAATGAGGAATTTTAACTATGCTAGCCTACTAAATATGTAAACTAACATGCACACACAGCACAAAGTAAAAGCAATAAATAGAAAATATAATTTTCAACTATTATGGCTTTTATCTCTTGTTGTCCTCCGTGTGTTGTCATCCCAAGCTGCTGCCATATTTGGCCACTGCCACCGGGTCTAGCTGTCGCATCCATCTTGCTCCTAGTTCCGCTGCGCCTCTGGTCCTTAGAAGGTTCCACGCTTTGCAAGATTCGATCCGCGACATAAATAGAATTTTACATTTTGATCCTATATTCCTCGAAGGAATGTACATGTAAACTAGATCGAACATAAAATAAAATTTACATCCATCGATCCTATATTCCATAAAAGGAATGTACATGTAACTAGATCAAAAATAAAATCCTAATAAAACTAAATACAGCTCCTGCTGTATTTTAATACAATCATGCACACACATATAAATGCCCTTGACATGTCCAAGGGTCCAATCACACACATAAAACTATAAGCCATAATAGTTGGATCCTGCATCCACAAAGTTAGCACATCCTACTATTATCCTGCCTAAATTATGTATGACATGTGCATAATTAAACTAATACCAAATACACAGAGGCAAAACCCTAGCTCTGATACCAATTGTTGGTTGCTACTCGGAAAGCCTAGAGGTTCCACTGTACAAAAATTTTGTACAAAGGTCTGAACCTTTTCCTAGCTACCATGTGTTCTTTTAAATTAAATTTTGGATCGCCTGCGGAACTTTACACGTTTGATCCAAAACTTAATCTATTTGTTCTTTTAGGTTTTGACTTGGGTCTCCTGCGGAACTTAACACGTTCGACCCAAATCACCTTAAGTTATTAATTCCATTAAATATTAATTTCCATAATTGGTTCCCAGTACTGACGTGGCGAGGCACACGACCTTCTTGGATATGGGAGCAACCACCACCGACTAGACAAAACCTTTTATGGAAAGATAATATTTAATTTCCTAAAATAACTTTAGGTTAACCGAAAAGAACAATCAAATCACAAGGAAAAGAAAAAACAAAAGAACACAACATCGAAAAACATATTCGAAATACTAGAATCGTAAGCCTCTTGTATTTGGTATTATTTCCATAAATAACTAGTATGATGCGGAAAAGGAAAAACTACTAGTTATACCTTCTAGAAAGACCTCTTGATCTTCAACCGTATTCCTCTTCTAACCTCGGACGTTGTGTGGGCAACGATCTTCCGAGATGAGAACCACCAAGCACCTTCTTCTTCCTTACAAGTTTCGGCCATCAAAACTTCTCCTAGGATGAAGAGGTTCGGCCACCACCACCATGCTCCAAGGGATGCTAGAAAAGAGGCTTCTTTTCTCTCCTTTTTCTCCTTCTTAGATCCGGCCACCAAAGTTATCTCCACCATGAGAAGGTTTCGGCCACACAAAGGAGAGGAGAGGAAAGAAAGGGCCGGACACACCCAAGGAGAAAAGAGAGGAAAAATAGAATAGAGACATTCACCTTGAAGCCTCCTCTACCCCCTCTTTTATAATCCTTGGTCTTGGCAAATAAGGAAAATTTAATAAAAACTTCCTTAATTCTTTTGCCATTAAAAAGGAAAATTTATTTAATTAAAAATAATTTTTCTTTTCTATTTGTAATGGCCGGCCACTCTTCTCCACAAAACAAGGAGAGTTTTAATTAAAACAAAAAATTAAAACTTCCTAATTTATTTATAGAAATTTATAAAAATTTCTCCAATAATTTTAATCCCTTCATGATTGGTTAATAAAAAGAAATTTTATAAATTAAAATCTTTCTTTTAAACATGTGGATAATTTCCAAAAAGGAAAGTTATCTCTAAAAATTAAAATCTCCTTTCAATCTACAAATAAGGAAAGATATTAAATCTTTTCTTAATCTTTTGTAGAAACTAATAAAAGAGAATTTTTAATTTTTAAACTTTCTTTTAAATCATGAATATAATTAAAAGGAAAGTTTTTACCAAAATTAAAATCAACCTTTTAATCTACAAATAAGAAAAGAGATTTTAACTCTTCTCTTAATCTTTTGTAGAATCTTATAAAAGGAAGGATTTAAATTTTTAAACTCTCTTTTAAATTATATTATCCACATAAGAAAATTTTTAAAATTAAAATTCCTTTTTATTTAATAGGGTCGGCCACATGAATTCACCCATGAACATACCCATGGCCGGCCCCTATAGGATGGGTAAGAAGGTGGGTATAGGTGGGTATAGTACTCTATAATTAAGAGGCTACGATAGGGACCGAGAGGAGGAATTGGTTTTGGTCTCCCGATAAAATTAAGCATCCCGTGCTCGCCCCGAACACACAACTTAATTTTATCAATAATAATTCATTCCACTAGAGAACTATTATTGAACTACCGCACCAATCCCAAATTACATTTTTGGGCTCCTTCTTATTATGAGTGTGTTAGTCTCCCTGTGTTTAAGATATCGAATGTCCACTAATTAAGTGAGTTACTGACAACTCATTTAATTAATATCTTAGTCCAAGAGTAGTACCACTCAACCTTATTATCATGTCGGACTAAGTCCACCTGCAGGGTTTAACATGACAATCCTTATGAGCTCCTCTTGAGGACATTATCAACCTAGTATCTCTAGGACACAGTTTCCTTTTATAATCAACAACACACACTATAAGTGATACCATTTCCCAACTTATCAGGCTTATTGATTCATCGAACTAAATCTCACCCATTGATAAATTAAAGAAATAAATATCAAATATATATGCTTGTTATTATATCAGGATTAAGAGCACACACTTCCATAATAACCAAGGTCTTTGTTTCTTTATAAAGTCAGTATAAAAGAAACGACCTCAAATGGTCCTACTCAATACACTCTAAGTGTATTAGTGTAATTATATAGTTAAGATAAACTAATACCTAATTACACTACGACTTTCCAATGGTTTGTTCCTTTCCATCTTAGTCGTGAGCTACTATTTATAATTTATAAGGAAACCGATAACATAATCTTCTGTGTGTAACACCACACACCATGTTATCTACAATATAAATTAATTGAACAACTACATTTATCATAAATGTAGACATTTGACCAATGTGATTCTTATTTCTAGATAAATGTTTATACCAAAAGCTAGGCTTTTAGTATACACTCTAACACAGATGGTCAAGAAGTTCATCTGGCAACACATCATCTGTCGGTTCGGCATCCCTCGCCGACTTGTTTCCGACAACGGGCGGCAATTCACTGGAAAGTTGCTTGAAGAGAGTTGCAGAAGCTATGGCATTGAGCAGCACTTCACGTCCGTGGCATACCCCCAAAGCAATGGTCAAGCCGAAGTAGCCAATCGGGAAATTCTTCGTATTCTGCGCGCTCGGCTCGACCATTTGGGAGGAAGCTGGGTGGATGAAGTTCCGGGCGTCCTATGGGCCATCCGAACGACCCCAAAGGAGGGAACGGGCGTCACGCCTTTCCATCTGGTATACGGCGGCGAAGCGATGTTTCCTGTCGAAGTCGGTGTCGAATCCGTCCGGATCCAGAATTATGATGACGGCAACGCCGAGCGGAGGAACATGGAGCTGGATTTGGTTGATGAGGAGAGAGCCAAGGCGTCCGTCCGGCTAATGGCGTACCGTCAACGAATGAAGCAAAACTACAACCGGCGTGTAATCCCCAGATCATTTCAGGTCGACGACCTTGTCTGGAAGAAAGTAAAGTTGGTTGGCGACATTGACAAGCTGGAAGCTCCTTGGGCGGGCCCCTTCAAAATCATCGAAAAGCTCCGTTCAGGTGCTTATTATTTGGAGGATGCAGACGGGCGGCAGCTAGATCGACCATGGAGCGCCAACCATCTCCAGCCGTACCGAGCGGGATGAGAGGTGCGCTAATGTAATTTCACATGTACTTTGGTCGCCTATGTATTTGTAATGCAGGAAGCAAAAAACGATTAAGGATGGCGCATGGTTTCGCCGAACGGCAGGGTTAGAGTTAACCTTAAAGGTTCCGACCGTCGAGCTCCGACGTTAAAAATCGAGAGACGAGCCGGCGTCTATAAACCCGCCGAGCGGAAGACCGTCGAGCTCCGACGTTAAAAATCGAGAGACGAGCCGGCGTCTATAAACCCGCCGAGCGGAAGACCGCCGAGCTCCGACGTTAAAAATCGAGAGACGAGCCGGCGTCTATAAACCCGTCGAGCGGAAGACCGTCGAGCTCCGACGTTAAAAATCGAGAGACGAGCCGGCGTCTATAAACCCGCCGAGCGGAAGACCGTCGAGCTCCGACGTTAAAAATCGAGAGACGAGCCGGCGTCTATAAACCCGCCGAGCGGAAGACCGTCGAGCTCCGACGTTAAAAATCGAGAGACGAGCCGGCGTCTATAAACCCGCCGAGCGAAAGACCGTCGAGCTCCGACGTTAAAAATCGAGAGACGAGCCGGCGTCTATAAACCCGCCGAGCGGAAGACCGTCGAGCTCCGACGTTAAAAATTGAGAGACGAGCCGGCGTCTATAAACCCGCCGAGCGGAAGGTTGTCAAACGCTGACGGTAAAATTCGACGTTAAAAGGCGAGCAACCGGAGTCTATAAATCCTCCAGAAGGATAACTTTCTGCAAGGTCCTGCTCGGTTGTAAAGGTCGACCTCTGATCGGGCCTGCCGATAAGACAAGAATAAAGAAAGCATGGGGCCGAGCGGCTCCTTTATAAAACGCACTTAGCGCGAGGAAATTAGGACCGGCGCAAAAAGTTAAGGATTGGATGCTGGTCGAATAAACAAATAACAAAGAGAGAGAATTCATTTACACCAATTGGTGAATAGACAAAAGTGATAACAACAGTCTTCGCCCCGAACGGCGGGCATACAAAAAAAAAACAGCAGAAACTTGAAAGAAGTTTTACAAACCCTTCATTCACTATCACCAAAATTAAAGAGAGAATCGGGGATGGAGCCCATCATGATCGCTAGATCTTCGAGGGGAATCGCTAGCTCGGTTGGTATGTGGCCCTTGCTCTTCAGATATTCAACTGTCACTTTGATCGCCTCTTCGAAAGTTAAGGACAGCTTGTCGCTGAACTTTTCGCCAAATTCATCCGAGCGGACGAATGCTTTGCGCGCTTCCGCCAATTGACCGGGTTCCCAATCTTGATATTCTTTAAGAGTGGCTCCGGAAGCGTCAAGGGCCGCCTGGAGATCTTTCAAAGCCCCTTCCGCTTTAACCTGGTCGGCCGAACGGCCCTCCCGTTCGGCGGACAACGAGGCGTCCAATTCCTTCACGCGCCGCTCTAGCCCCCGGTTCTCCACCTTCATCAGGTCCATGTCGTCGATGGCTTTGCGCTTCCGGGTGGTCGCGGTCTTTATCTCCTTATCTCGTAGCTTGACCAAAGCTTCGAGGCGGGCCACCTCACTCGACAGATCGGAGGACTTACCCCGCTCGGCTTCCAGCAGTTTTTTGGCCTTCTCCAGAGCGGCTGTTGATTGTCTGCTTTCCCCCGAGGCTTTGAGCTTTTTCAGCTCGTCCTCCAGTTCGGCTAGTCGGTTGCTGATGGCAATCTGCTCCACCCAGTTCTGCAAACGGATATGAATAAGTTAGAAACTCAATCCAAGTAACCAACACGGTAAAAGAACATACCCCGGTCGCTTGTTGTAGATTGCTATCGCCTAGCTGACTGGGAGTCATAAGTGCGATGCGGAGTCGAGCATCCTCCCAGGCTTTGGCGAGAGGACCCGTAAGGGTGATCTGCTGCTCGGGGACCAGTGGCCGATCAGCAGCCGCCATGTATTCCTCCGACGGAAGGCGCAGGACAGTCTTTATCAATCTCGGGCCGCTCGGATCACCCTGGGGCGCAGCTGCTTTACCAGACGGCTCACTGCTTGAGGAAGAAAGGTCGCCCAATCGCCTAAGGCGACGCATGGTTCGCGGAGGACTGGTAGGCGGCACCTCAGAGGTAGCCCTTGGAGAGCCGCGCGGCGTGGGAGTACTCTCTATAGAGACCGTCCCGGACAGCATTGGAGCTTCATCGCCCCGCTCGGACTGCGGTTCATCAGATGGAGTTGGTTGAGAGGCTGGTTCTGGCCGTCTGCGCTTCCGAGTTGCCAGGGGGGCTTCGTCAGCCGAACGACCCTCTACCCCGACTTGAGTAGAAGGCTCTATATCGGCCGCAGCCTCACCGAGAGAGGTAGAAGCGTCTAAGGCTTCGGGGACACTCTGAGTCCCCTCACCCTCTCCGCTGGCCGGACCAGCTGAGGCCAAGCTCCGCTCGGCAATCTCCCTATTCTTGGCCGCCTCGATCTCAGCGGCTCGTAGTTTCAGCCGCTCGGTAGCCTTTGCGTACCACATAACTTCGGCTGCAGAAACAAAGAATAAATCAGTTAGAACAAAAGAAAGAGGATGATAGGAGAGCTTACTCATGCTGCAAGGCAGATCGGCGGGAATAGAAGACAAGCCGAATATATACATCACTCCCGGAAGGAGCAGCTTGTCGATGTGGTAGCGCTGGCCGACCAGCCGATCGGCTGCATGAAGATAGGCCGGATCGCCCCTAAACTTGCCGAGCTCCGGCTGTGCTGGCATCGCCGTCTGCCATTTGATACGGAAGGCCGGTGGCTCAGGGAAACGCATGTAGAAAAAATGCTCTTTCCAGTGTTTGTTGGAGCTCGGCATGTTATCAAAAAGGACGAAACCTATCCTAGATTGGAAAACAAAAGTACCCCACTCGGCTTGCTTAAGGTAGTAGAAGTAGTGGAACACTTTGGGGTCTAATGGGATGTTGTTTAGTTTAAAGAGAATTACCACCCCGCTCAGCAGCCTAACGGAGTTCGGAACTAGTTGGCCGAGTGGGATGCGAAAATAGTTGCACACTTGTAAGAAAAACTTATGTGGAGGAAAGCGTAGCTCAACTAAAAATTGATCTCGAAAAAAGAGGACAGTGCCGGGCGGCGGTTCATGAGGCCGGTCGGCGGGGGTGGCTAATACTATGTGGTGGTCGGCAGGGATTTCATAGGTCCGAGCGAGGCGCAGCACGTCCGCCTTGTCAAACCGGCTCTCCATGGTCGTGTACCAAAGACCAGGAGCGCCGGCGGTCGGCTGGGAAGTGCTAGTCATGGTCGAAACACAGTAAAGAATTCGAGACAAAAAGAAGGGTTCGAACAAAAAAGAAAAGGTGGCAGACTGAAGGGGACAGCTAACAGAAAAAAGAAGAGGGAGGGAACGAGGAAAAGGAAGGCTTACGAGCAAAAGGGATGATCGAAAGGGGCCTCGGGGTCGTCGGGGAGCTGAGACACGAGGTCGCCGGAGCAGAAAGAACAGTAGGAAGTCGAAGGTCGACGAAGCAAGAATGCGGCGGAGAGAAGAGGTCGCGAGATTTATAGCGTTAGCCTCGAACGGCCTCAGCCATCCGATTCAGGTCGTGAAGAACGAGGCGATCATCCAACCGCTCATTTTAAATGGCGGCTGTCCCATCGGAGGTAACGCCACCACCATACGCTGACAAAAGCGAGATCGCCACGTGTCAGCAGGACACGGGTCACATTTAATGAACGCCCCTTACTGCGCGCAGTGCACGTGCTTGGCAGTAAGGGAGAGGATTCGGCATGGATTCCAAGGGAATACAAGGCACGGGCAACATACCACCTAACGGGTGAGCATCCCCAAGCCTAGCCGAGCGGACTAGTGTAGCGGCCGTTACTCAGTCAGATCGGCAGTCCAGTCAGTCGGACTTCGCCTCCTTCGACTAGACTTGAAGGGGAGGCAAGTGATCCGACGGTAAGAATAGAGAACCCCCGTGCTGGGAAGTCAACGCCAAGTGGAAGTCAAAGGGCTAGGTGATCCATCGGATAAGGACGGACCGACCGGACTCATGAGAAAGGGCGGACCGATCGGCCGACCGGAGAAGGATGGGCCGACCTCTCGGCCGGCCGACTGGTGAATAACCGATGGCAACAGGCGCCCCGGCAGGAGTCGGGGTTTCGGCGCTCAATTGAACAGGAACGAAGGGCCGAGCGGAAGGACGACCCTCAGTCTTCCCGGACGGGCGACCACCTACGTCGGACTAAAGACGAGCGCTCTGGCCGAGCGGCTGGATGGTCGATCCTAGAAGAGGAAGTCAAAGAGTAGGGGATAGTGTGGACGTCATCTCAGTAACCCCTGTTGCTGACAACAGGCATGTTCGAAGACTAAACCATACGTAGTATGATGCGATCGAATATTCTGCTGTCCCATTAATGAGACGCTCAGACTGTAGCGGCATGGAGTCAAACATGCTCTTCTGACAAGCCCATGCTGCGGTATGGGGTATGACACGTGTACACCTCGGGTTTGTTGGTGCAACCTTAGGTCAAGGTTGACCTGGTTGACCCGACTCGAGGTGACTTGACTCGAGTTGTATTTTGATGTTTGACTTGGGAAGATTGTCGGTGCAACCTTAGGTCAAGGTTGACCTAGTTGAGTTGCATGTCGATGTTTGACGAGAAGAGAGTTGTATTCTTGATGTTTGACAAGAATAGGTGTTTGGGAGATTGTAGGTGCAACCTTAGGTCAAGGTTGACCTGGTTGACCTGATTCGCGAAAAGTCCAAGTATGGAGACTTGGCACTGGAAAAGTCCAAGTACGGAGACTTGGCACGGGGAAAAGTCCAAGCGGGTAGCTTGGCACGCGGAAAGTCTAAGTATGGAGACTTGGCACGGAGAAAGTCCTAACTGGGATGTTAGGCAGTGTGGAAAGTCCTGGTGAGTGAAGCCAGGCAGTGGGAAAGTCCTAACTGGGATGTTAGGCAGTTGGAAAGTCCTGGTGAGTGAAGCCAGGCAGTGAGAAAGTCCTAACGGGATGTTAGGCGTGGAAAACCCTAATGAGTGAAGCTAGGTGAAAGTCCTGGTGAATGAAGCCGGGCAAGGGAAAATCCAGATGGATCAAGGATGATCGGACATCTGGTGTTGAGAAGGTCAAGTAGGTCAAGGGAGTGACCGGATACTTGACACGAAGAGAAAAGTCCAAGTGGGTCAAAGGGATTGACCGGACACTTGGTGAGGAGTCTTAGCAGGTCAAGGGAGTGACCGGATGCTAAGCATGATGTACCAACAGGTCAAGGTTGACCGGATGTTGGTTTGGGAGACTTGGGACTTGGTTTGGCAAAAACCAAGCTCTGGACCGGTCACCAGACCGATCCAGTGATACGCTTGTGTATTTGATCGGTCTGGTGACCGATCAGATAACAAACAGAAGGCACGCATCGATTCTGTAAGCTTACTGATCGGTCTGGGGACCGATCAGGCGATATCCTGATCGGTCAGATTCCACACAGAGTTGGGCAACTCTCTGTGAAGCCTTCTGATCGGTCTGGGGACCGATCAGCACAGGGCCTGATCGGTCCCCACGACCGATCAGGCAAGGCCCAGACCGATCAGGCTTCAGCCTGATCGGTCCACGTCCTAGCCGTTGCGTAGCAACGGCTAGTTTCTTCGCTGTCTTCTTCGCAGGTATAAAGGGGTCGAGGGCTGCTGCTGCACAGGAACTTCTTCTTTTCTTCTAGAACTTCTGTTCTTCTGCTGCTGAAGCTTCTGCTTCAACTGAGCTTTGATTGAGCTCGCCTCCGAAGCTTCGCGTGAGCTTCCAGTCGTCGACCAGCTGCTGCGTTTGGGTTGTGAAGTTGCTGCTTCACCTCCAGTCGACAAGAAAGCAAGCAATTGGTAGAGTGCTATTGTATTCATATTGTATTGCTTTTCTTACTGTTCTTGTACTCTTTGTTTGCTGTTGCAAACGTTTGTGGCGAGGTTTCTCCACCCACAAGGAGTATATTGTATTAGCCGGTTCTCCGGGGGCTCATCCACCGACGGATTGACTGGACTCGTCCACCTTACGGACACGCCGAGGAGTAGGAGCCCTAATCTCCGAACCTCGTTACATCCTTGTGTTAAGGTTTGGTTTTCTTCTCTTTCGTTTCTTTGTATTTTCCGCTGCGCTAACACGTTTTGTAGAAAGAAACGACGATTTGGGGTCGGCTATTCACACCCCCCTCTCTAGCCTCCGTACGAAGGATCCTAACAAGTGGTATCAGAGCCAGGTTGCTCTTCGACGGATTCACACCCGTGGGAGCACAAGCTAGAGATGGATCAATTCGGAGAAGACATCACCATTCCACCCTTCTACAACGACAACTTCGCATATTGGAAGGTAAGGATGATGTATTTTCTTAGGACTAATATGTGGAACTGGTTTTGTGTACAAGAAGGGTTTACTCCTCCAATGGATAAAGAAGGAGAGCCTCTAGAGAAGAACAAGTGGACGAAGGAACAAGTCCACCAATCCACGATCAACAATGAGGTAACTAAAACAATTGAATTTTCATTACCTACTAATGTTTTGTGTAAGATAGGTAAATACAACAATGCCAAGGAGTTGTGGGATAACTTGGCCAAGTACCATGAGGAGAGCTCCACTTCAAGCCATGAAGAGGAGCCTAGTGAGCCAAGTAGCTCACATCATGGAGGGAGCAAATTGGGAGTTGAGGGCTACTCAACATCCAAGGAAGAAGAGGAGGAGAGTTCCTCTTGTTCAAGTTCGGAGCAAGAAGAAGAAGTTCCCACCTCCGGAAGGGTTGAAGAAGAAAGCTCATCTCCATCCACAACCCTAGGTAACTCAAACACTGTGATTTCAAGCAAATTACACATAATGTGTTTTGAGTGTAGGAAACATGGACATTACAAGAGCAAATGCCCAAAGAAGGTTAGGAAGACTCCACCGGCACCAAAGGTCAAGGAAGCCGGAGTCCCAACACGCAAAGACAAGAAGCACGTGGTGTGCTTTCAATGCAAGCAACGGGGACACTATAGGAGCCAATGTCCGAAGGGGAGGAAACCTCACAAGGACAAGGGATGCACATCGATAGGGGGAGCTAAGGCAAACCCTAAGGTATCGTTTAAGGCTCATTCGTGCAATTCTAGTAGGATACATGCTAGTAATTTTATTGCATTAGTCAATAATGATAAGCATGTTAACACTAGAAATCAATACATGTGCTTAGGTGCTAAACATGTCAACCTAGATAGGGATACTACTAGGAATGCTAACCCTAGGATTAACACTTCTAAGGTTAAGGAAAACCTAGGTAGAAACCCCAAATCAACTAGACACATGCCTAGGAATGCCTCAAAGAACAATGACAAATTAAAACTTGAGGTATTAGAGAAGGAGAATCAAGTCTTGAGGTCAAGACTTGATACTTTGGAAAAGACTCTTAAGAACTTGGAGAAGTCATCTCTAGGGTTTAAGGGTCAAAAACCAATGTCCAAGGACAAGAAAGGTTTGAGTCACAAACCTAAGTCCCAAGTGGTCAATCCCACTTATCATAATGTTCCATTCAATTATGGAACAAAATCTAGGGCTAGGAAGACCATCACCAAGGTCACAAGGGAGTCACCCCTAGAGTTGATCTTGATGAGTCCCAAATGACCAAGGCTTTAAAGCCTAAGAGGGTCATTAGGAGGGTTGCTAGGGAAGTTATCCCTAGTGAATATTTAGTGAACCCAATGAGCTCTAATAGGTATTGGGTTCCTAGGAGCATCTTCTCTACCTCATAAATGGGTTAGAGAGTGTCAACTCCGATTAGAAGGGTAGTTAACCCAACTTTGAGGAAATTGACACTCAAGGAGCATTTTCAAGGTTTTGAGAACTTTTGAAAATGAAATGGAATTATCATTTACTCCTCTGAAGAGTTAAATGTGCCTAAAGATTGGAAATTTTATTTTTAATATCAATTGGCACAATTTGGGAAAATCTAGAGAACTCTCGAGGAAAAATGAAACATGCCAAGTTTTGAGGATAAATTTGATCTTTAAGTGGCATGAATTAATCTAGAGTTCAAGAAGTGTCAAAATTAGGATTTTGGCATTTTGGGGCAATCTAGGATTAAATTTGAAGTTAGCCAAGTGGTTAAGGATACTTAGATAGGTAATCTAGGTATATTTATTTATGCTAAATCTTGCCATGATTGTTTGCCCCCACATGTCATGACATCATGTTTAGTTTCATTATCATTTGAAATGTCATGATAATGCTTAGGCTAGTTCTTATGTCATGTTTATTTAAGTTTCAAACTTTATGGCATGACATCATGACATTGGCACATGTTTTCATTTATGATACCATTTTATACCATGTCATCATCTCTTGCATTAATAATCAATTGAATTGATTTAAGGATGAAAAACACATCTTGATATTGAGATCAAATTTGTGTTTTGAAAATGCATGAGACCTTAGTCTAAGATACCTAAACCCATATCTCACATCAAAATTGCCATGGATGTGTTTGATACACTTTAGATGTGTGTGAGATATTAGGATCATGAATTAGGATCAAGGTGCATAGTTCTTGTACCTAGATGAGCCTAATTCAAGAAATGGAGGATCATAGGGAAAGCTTGTGTACAAGTCATGTACATTTAGCCCTAAGATTATGGTCCTAAATTAAAAGGATTAAAATCATTTTGAAATTGATTTGGAAAACCTTGATGAAGCCATCTTAGTGATTGCATTCATCATTGAACAATGTGATACAAAGTTGAGTTAAACTTGAACTATTTCAAAGTTTTTGAACTTTGTATCAAGATTGAAAAATAGAAGTTATTTTCATAGAAAATTATTTTTCCATGATAGTATATGTTATGAGGAATGTATCCTCAAAATTTTATAATTTTTGAAATTTTCTAGAATTTTTAAAGGGTTTCTGAATTTCGGAAGAGGAAAATCAGAAATCTGTGTTTAGAGCCTTGATCGGTCTGCGGACCGATCCAGGGAAGCATGGATCGGTCTGTGTGGATCGGTCACTGGACCGGTCCAGATGGACTCTGATCGGTCTGGGGACCGATCAGGGCGTGCCAACTTGCCTGATTTCAGTCTGTTGTCTGAAAGTTCAGCTAGAAGTTGGGTTCTGTGGATTTCTAAAGGTTTGGAACTCACAAAGACATTGTTGGTGCAATGGTCAAGGGGGAGTTGACCTTTAGGGGGAGTTTTACCTAATTGTCAAGGGGGAGTTGACTTTTAGGGGGAGTTTTTACTCCTTAAGACTTTTGAGGATTAGTGATATGGGATTATCACTAAGTTGATTGTTGAGTTTAGTATCAAGGGGGAAATTAAGAGTTTCAATGAAAGGTATGGGACTTTCATTAGGAAGAAACTCTTGACCTTGATACTCTCCTTTTTCTTTTTGATGTGTGTCAAAAAGGGGAGAGTGTTCATTGGAGAATTATTGGAGAACCCAAGTTAGGTTATCGGGTTAACCTAAGCTAGGGGAAGAATGTCAAGGAATGTTCGAGGAAGAACATTGGAATTCTTTTTGATGTGTGTCAAAAAGGGGGAGAATTATTGGAGAACCCAAGTTAGGTTATCGGGTTAACCTAAGGGGAGAATGTCCAGAGAATGTTCAAGGAAAGAACATTGGACATTGGAAGATGGTTGGAAAACCTAAGTTAGGTTATCGGGTTAACCTAACTTGATTATGGGTTTTGTCAAACATCAAAAAGGGGGAGATTGTTGGTGCAACCTTAGGTCAAGGTTGACCTGGTTGACCCGACTCGAGGTGACTTGACTCGAGTTGTATTTTGATGTTTGACTTGGGAAGATTGTCGGTGCAACCTTAGGTCAAGGTTGACCTAGTTGAGTTACATGTCGATGTTTGACGAGAAGAGAGTTGTATTCTTGATGTTTGACAAGAATAGGTGTTTGGGAGATTGTAGGTGCAACCTTAGGTCAAGGTTGACCTGATTCGCGAAAAGTCCAAGTATGGAGACTTGGCACTGGAAAAGTCCAAGTACGGAGACTTGGCACGGGGAAAAGTCCAAGCAGGTAGCTTGGCACGCGGAAAGTCCAAGTATGGAGACTTGGCACGGGGAAAGTCCTAACTGGGATGTTAGGCAGTGTGGAAAGTCCTGGTGAGTGAAGCCAGGCAGTGGGAAAGTCCTAACTGGGATGTTAGGCAGTTGGAAAGTCCTGGTGAGTGAAGCCAGGCAGTGAGAAAGTCCTAACTGGGATGTTAGGCAGTGTGAAAACCCTAATGAGTGAAGCTAGGTGAAAGTCCTGGTGAATGAAGCCGGGCAAGGGAAAATCCAGATGGATCAAGGATGATCGGACATCTGGTGTTGAGAAGGTCAAGTAGGTCAAGGGAGTGACCGGATACTTGACACAAAGAGAAAAGTCCAAGTGGGTCAAAGGGATTGACCGGATACTTGGTGAGGAGTCTTAGCAGGTCAAGGGAGTGACCGGATGCTAAGCATGATGTACCAACAGGTCAAGGTTGACCGGATGTTGGTTTGGGAGACTTGGGACTTGGTTTGGGCAAAAACCAAGCTCTGGATCGGTCTGCAGACCGATCCAGCGATACGTTTGTGTATCTGATCGGTCTGGTGACCAATCAGATAACAAACAGAAGGCTGTGGGCTTACTGATCGGTCTGGGGACCGATCAGCAT
This sequence comes from Zingiber officinale, assembly GCF_018446385.1. Taxonomy (NCBI): domain Eukaryota; kingdom Viridiplantae; phylum Streptophyta; class Magnoliopsida; order Zingiberales; family Zingiberaceae; genus Zingiber; species Zingiber officinale. Next base: position 129,546,792 of record NC_055988.1, read on the forward strand.
GGAGCCTGATCGGTCCCCGGGACCGATCAGGGACAGGTGGGATCGGTCCGGGGACCGATCAGATTCCACACAGAGAGTTGGGCAACTCTCTGTGAAGCCTTCTGATCGGTCTGGGGACCGATCAGCACAGGGCCTGATCGGTCCCCACGACCGATCAGGCAAGGCCCAGACCGATCAGGCTTCAGCCTGATCGGTCCACGTCCTAGCCGTTGCGTAGCAACGGCTAGTTTCTTCGCTGTCTTCTTCGCAGGTATAAAGGGGTCGAGGGCTGCTGCTGCACAAGAACTTCTTCTTTTCTTCTAGAACTTCTGTTCTTCTGCTGCTGAAGCTTCTGCTTCAACTGAGCTTTGATTGAGCTCGCCTCCGAAGCTTCGCGTGAGCTTCCAGTCGTCGACCAGCTGCTGCGTTTGGGTTGTGAAGTTGCTGCTTCACCTCCAGTCGACAAGAAAGCAAGCAATTGGTAGAGTGCTATTGTATTCATATTGTATTGCTTTTCTTACTGTTCTTGTACTCTTTGTTTGCTGTTGCAAACGTTTGTGGCTAGGTTTCTCCACCCACAAGGAATATATTGTATTAGCCGGTTCTCCGGGGGCTCATCCACCGACGGATTGACTGGACTCGTCCACCTTACGGACACGCCGAGGAGTAGGAACCCTAATCTCCGAACCTCGTTACATCCTTGTGTTAAGGTTTGGTTTTCTTCTCTTTCGTTTCTTTGTATTTTTCGCTGCGCTAACACGTTTTGTAGAAAGAAACGACGATTTGGGGTCGGCTATTCACACCCCCCTCTCTAGCCTCCGTACGAAGGATCCTAACAGGGTTGTGTGCACCAAGCTCTCGTGGCTATATATAAAAGCCATCAGACTTCATCGGAGGTATGCAATCTGAAATCTCTGGAGCCACCTTCTTGCCATTCGTTTTCTGACTTGAGCGTGGGAGGGTCGTCGCCGGGAACCCCTTCCCGGGCCGACTTCTTTGCAGGATCGCCGGAAGTTCGCACCAGCAGTCGAAGACCCACGTCAGCAACCGGAGAGCGCCACGTGCCCAGCGTCCGTTGATTCAGCTTTCGGACAGGATCAGATGTATACTTACGATCTTTGATCAATGAACTGAAGGAGCTATGGGATGATGGGGTGGAAGCATATGATGCATCGACTGAACAAGTATTTCGATTCCATGTTGCTGTGATGTGGACTATTCATGACTTTCCAGCATATGGAACAATATCTGGATGGAGCATAAAGGGTTATAAAGCATGTCCAATATGTGTAGTTGAAACTAAATCTCAAAGATTATGGAGTTAAATATGTTATACATGTCATCGTCGATTCTTGAATGTGCAACACCCATGGTGTAGAAATAAGAATTTCAATGAAAGGTTGAACAAGAAGGACCACCACGAAGATTTAGTGGTTATGAGATTTTAACACAATTAGATACATTATCCCAGGTGACATTTAGTAAGCATCCTACATTAAGTAAAAAATAGCAACGATCGTTGGATATACAAATTGGGTAAAGAAGTCTATATTTTTTGAGTTAAATTATTGGCCAGATTTAAAGTTGAGACACAATTTAGATGTGATGCACATTGAAAAAAACATTTGTGATGCTTTGCTTGACACATTATTTAATATAGATGGAAAGTCAAAGGATACATTTAAAGCAAGGTTAGACTTGCAAGATATGGGGATTAGAAGTGAATTGCATTTAAAGATTATGGAGTCAAATATGTTATACATGTCACCATCGATTCTTGAATGTGAAACACCCATGGTGTAGAAATAAGAATTTCAATGGAAAGGTTGAACAAGAAGGGCCACCACGAAGATTTAGTGGTTATGAGATTTTAGCACAATTAGATACATTATCCCAGGTGACATTTAGTAAGTATCCTACATTGAGTAAAAAACAACAAAGATCTTTGGATGATACAAATTGGGTAAAGAAGTCTATATTTTTTGAGTTAAAGTATTGGCCAGATTTAAAGTTGAGACACAATTTAGATGTGATGCACATTGAAAAAAACATTTGTGATGCTTTGCTTGACACATTATTTAATATAGATGGAAAGTCAAAGGATACATTTAAAGCAAGGTTAGACTTGCAAGATATGGGGATTAGAAGTGAATTGCATTTAAAGAAAGTTGGAGACAAATTCAGTAAACCATATGCAAGTTACATGTTGACATTGGAAGAAAGACGTGCATTTTGTCAATTTTTAAAATTCGTGAAGTTTCCTGATGGATATGCTGCTAATATATCTAGAAATGTGAATGTAGATGATGGAAAGTTACATGGACTAAAATCACATGATTGTCATGTCTTGTTGTAAAGAATACTTCCAGCTGCTGTACGTAAATTCTTCCCAAAAGATATATGTGGCACACTAATTGAGTTATGTGATTTTTTAAAAAAGATAACTGCAAGATCTTTACACATAGCGGATTTATATAAAATGGAGGAGGAAATAGTCTTCATATTGTGTAAGATGGAAAGAATATTTCCTCCAACATTTTTTGATATTATGGTTTATTTGGCAGTTCATTTACCCCGTTAAGCCATGTTAGCTGGACCTGTTTCGTCACGATTGATGTATCCCTTTGAACGATATTTAGGCAGAATAAAGCAAGACTTAAAGCATCTATTGCAGAGGGGTATATTATAAATGAGGTATTGACTTTCAGTTCTTTATATATGAGTCAAATTGAGACAAGATTTAGTAGGCTAAAACGAAACAAACATGTTTAACCAGTAGCATGCAATTTAAGTGTTTTCTCACAACAAGCAAGAGTGTTTGGCAACTAACATAATCTGAAATTACCTTTGACTTTGTATAAGAAAGCACATTGGTATATTCTCAACAATTGTAAAGAAGTTGACCAATATAGAAAGTAAGTTTTTACATTATGTAATTTTATTGTTTATATTTCATTATAAAATTATAACTTAAATATTTATTTATACAATGAACATCTACAACTTCTGTCACATAAACAACTTCTGTCACATAAAGTTAATTCAAATCAACTTCTCTAATATCATGAGAGAGATTTTCCATATTGGTTTATTGAAAGAATGATAAAGTTAAAGAATTTAACAAATTCAGAAATCACAAACGAGTTGTATTATTTAGCAATGGGACCTGATGTTGAAGTTCAACCCTATGACGCCTGCATTGTAAATGGTATTCGATATCATACAAGGTCCAATGATTCTCGTAGAACTACTCAGAATAGTGGGGTTAGCGTACCATCATCTGATGATGGTGACAATTTGGATTTTTTTGGAGTGTTAAAGGATGTTGTTCAACAATTTTACTCTTTCAAGTATAAAGTACAATTATTCAGGTGTGAATGGTTCCAATGTAATCAAAAAAAAAAAAATCAATGGTTGAAGAGTTTGATCTCTTATATATGGACACTTCTTAAACATGGCACATTGACCCATTCATTTTGCCCAACCAAGCAAATCAAGTTTATTATTTAAATGATATAAAGTGTGGAGGTCATTGGAAGGTAGTACAAAAGGTTCAACATCGAGAAATATACGAAGTAACTAAAATTGAGGAAGTATATGAAGAAATTGAATCCGGAAATAATTTCAATATTGAGACTAACCAAGATATTTCTTCTAATGAAGCAACTTCATTAGTTGGTGACGACTTAGAGATAACCCAACTTTGTAGATTAGATGTTGAGGATCAACATATAAATATGTCAAATGTACAAGTTGAGCCAACTAGGATGCTCAAAGTTTTCTTAATGATGAAGATGAAGATACTGAAATTGATAGTGAAGCAGATGATCAAATATCTCTTTCAGATGATGATAGTGATTAATTTTTATTTACATGGTATGTATGTTTTTCTTCATTTTTAATTCATTTATATAAGATAAAGTTAAAGAATTGGAGATACATATATATGTTGATGGATATTTGTTTCTTGATTTATACATGATGATTATGTGACAGTCATGCCGCCCAAGAGGATTGAGCATCTACCAGTTATGCAGACATCGACTGATGATAGTTCTCTAGTGGTTAGTTGTTTTATATTTAAATTACAAATTTTTTATTTTGGTATTTAATTTATTAATTGTTAACACTTTTGCATCTACAGGCCTACCGCTACGTAGGGAGACACATGGCACACATTCTGATCGACTGTGACGCCAAATCTTTGCCCAGGGTAGATTACCTATTACTTTTCGTCAGAGCAATGTATTAGGATCGATGTACTCGGCTAGAGAGGGGGGGTGTGAATAGCTGCCCCAAATCGTTCGTTTCTTTCTACAAATCAAGGTTAGCGCAGCAGAAATAAACAATAGAAACGACAACGGAGAATAGCAAACCTCAAACTCGTCGATGTAACGAGGTTCGGAGATAAACTCCTACTCCTCGGCGTGTCCGTAAGGTGGACGAGCCCTATCAATCCATCGGTGGATGAGTCCCCGGAGAACCGACTAATAAATACTCCTTGTGGGTGGAGAAACCTCGCCACAATCTCTTTGCAACAGCAATAAGGAGTACAACAGTAGAGAAAGCAAACAAGAACAATTGAAATGTAAAACCCTTTGCTTGCCTTCTCGTTGCCGACTGGAATCCTGATGAAGCAGCAACTTCTCGGATCCAAGCTCAGCTAGAAAACCAGCAGGAAGCTCACCCGAAGCTTCGGCAGCGAGAGCTCAGCAGAACTCAGCAGGAAGAAGAAGAAGCAAGCATTCTGTACAGGCCCTCGAACTCCTTTTATAACCTGCGAAGAAGACACAGAAGAAACTAGCCGTTGCTACGCAACGGCTAGGATGTGGACTGATCAGGCTTCATCCTGATCGGTCCACAAGGGTCCTGATCGGTCACAAGACCGATCAGGCCCTTCCCTGATCGGTCATGGACCGATCAGGTCCTTCCCTGATCGGTCCCATGACCGATCAGGCCCTTTCCCTCCTTCTGATCGATCACTGATCGGTCTGCTGACCGATCAGATAAGCAACAGAATGCTTCTGTTTGGTTACTGATCGGTCACCAGACCGATCAGATAACCCAGCGTATCACTGGATCGGTCACCAGACCGATCCAGGTTTAGAGCTCCCAGCCCTAAACCCTACTTGGTCCTGAGAACGAGCTACCGAGCCCTCTCTGACTTCGTCCGGTCCAGAGAACGAGCTACCGAGCCCTCTCCGACTTCGCATGCCAAGCTTCCATACTTGGACTTTTCCCGTGCCAAGTCTCCATACTTGGGCTTTTCACGTGCCAAGCTCCCTGCTTGGACTTTTCCGTGCCAAGTCTCCATACTTGGACTTTACCCGTGCCAAGTCTCCATACTTGGACTTTTCACCAGATGTCTGATCAACCTTGACCCATCTGGATTCCCCTTGCCTGGCTTCACTCACCAGGACTTCCAAACTGCCTAGCTTCACTCACTAGGTCTTTCCCCTGCCTAGCTTCACTCACCAGGTCTTTCCCAATTGCCTAGCTTCACTCACCAGGACTTTCTCCAACTGCCTGGCTTCACTCACCAGGACTTTCACTTTCACCTAGCTTCACTTACTAGGATTTTCACCTGACTTCACTCACCAGGATTTCCCGACTGCCTGACATCCCAGTTGGGACTTCCCAGTCAAGTATCCGGTCAACCTTGACCTACTTGACTCTTCTTCATCCAACCTGATCAGACCCTGACCAGTATCTCTCCGCATGGACAACTGCACCTGCATTGTCCATGTCTACATGTCTTCTTGTATTGTCAAACATCGAAACCATGACCAAGGTTTACGCTTGGTCAACTAGGTCAACCTTGACCTACTGGAAATTGCACCAACAATCTCCCCCTTTTTGATGTTTGACAATACCTTTAAGTTAGGCTAATTCAATAGCCTCAACTTTCTTCATGCCACTAGGTAATGAAGCATAAGTTACAACCTTACATTCTCCTTCTAAGAGGGCAACCTCCTTCTTAGATAATGAAGGCCTAACTTAAACCCTTCATTCTCCCCCTATTGGCACACATCAACAAACTCTCCCCCTGAAGAGTAAGTTATCGTTGTTCACAACTTCACTCGTTGTGGTCAACAAACTCTCCCACTAACACCAATGTTCTTCCTTGAACATTCTCTAGACATTCTCCATTCTCCCCCTTTTTGACACACATCAAAAAGAGTGAATCAAGGTCAAGAGTTTCTTCCTAATGAAAATCCCATACCTTTCATTGAAACCCTTAATTTCCCCCTTGATACTAATGTCAATAATCAACTTAGTGATAATCCCATATCACTCATCCTCAAAAATTTCAACGAGTAAAAACTCCCCTAAAAGTCAACTCCCCTTGACTAATAGGTAAAACTCCCCCTAAAGGTCAACTCCCCCTTGACCATTGCACCAACAATGTCTTGGAGAGTTCCAAACCTTTAGAAACCTAAAACACCAATTCCATAGCTGCAATTTCAGACAAATAGTCGAAAAAACAGCATTGGCACGCCCTGATCGGTCACCAAACCGATCAGGCTCCCTCTGGATCGGTCCAGTGACCGATCCAGACTCCCTTGGACCGATCAGAAACCCTTCTGATCGGTCCACAAACCTGATAAAGGTCTGATAAGTTCTGATTTCTCTCCACGAAATTCAGAAACCTCTAGAAAATTACAGAAAATTCCAAAAATTGTGAAATTTTGAGGATACACTCCTCATAACATATACTATCATGGAAAAATAGTTTTCTATGAAAATAACTTCCATTTTCAAATCTTGATACAAAGTTCAAAAACTTTGAAATAGCTCAAAGTTAATTTAACTTTGTGTCAACTTTCTCAATGATGAATGCTATCACTAGAAAAGCTTCATCAAGGTTTTTCAAATCAATTTTGAAATGATTTTAAACCATTTAATTTAGGACCACAATCTTAGGGCTAAATGTACATGACTTGTACACAAACTTTTCCTATGATCCCCCAATTTCGAATTAGGCTCATCTAAGGTACAAGAGCTATGCACCTTGATCCTAACTCATAATCCTAATATCTCACACACATCTAAGGTGTATCAAACACATTCAAGTCAATTTTGATGTGAGATATGAGTCTAGGTTATCTTAACTAGGTTCTCATGCATTTTCTAACACCAATTCGATCTCCATATCAAATTATGTTTTAGTCCTTAAATCAATTTCATTGATTATAAATGCAAGAGATGATGACATGGCATATAATGATATCATAAATAAAAACATGTGCCAATGTCATGATGTCATGGCATAAAGTGTGAAACTTAAATAAAACATGACATTTAAACTAACCTGAGCATTATCATGACATTTTAATGATCATAAAATAAATATGATGTCATGACATGGCATATGGCAAGCAATATATGGCAAATAACATGTAAAGGTATAGAAAATACCTAACTCTAGTCTTAGTTGCCATTTTTGATGATTTTGATCATTTTGCCATAGGTTCTATATTCCTAAGTGTAATAGACCTAAAATCATATACCAAGGATTTTTAGATCACTATGTGCCAACTAGATTAACTCTAGAAAACTCCTCAAATTTGATTGGTACATTCTAATCACCTTAGGAATAATTTTTCATTTCATTTTCAAGGCTTGATCACACCTTGAAAATTCCTAAAGTGCCACCTTTTGCCATGATTAGGTTAACTACCTATTCAAATAAGGTTGGCACACCCTAACTCATCTAGCGTGATGAAATCACGCTCCTAGGAACCCAATACCTATTGGAGCTCATTGGGTTCACTAAATATTCACTAGGGATGACTTCCCTAGCAACCTTCCTAATGACCCTCCTAGGCTTTGAAGCCTTGGTCATTTGGGACTCATCAAGATCAACTCTAGGGGTGACTCCCCTTGTGACCTTGGTGGTGGTCTTCCTAGCCCTAGATTTTGTTCCATAATCCAATGGAACATTATGATAAGTGGGCTTGACCACTTGGGACTTAGGTTTGTGACCCAAACCTTTCATGTCCTTGGGCTTTGGTTTTTGCCCCTTAGACCCTATATTTGACTTTTCCAAATTTTTAAGGGTCTTTTCTAAAGAGTCAAGTCTTGACCTTAAGACTTGATTTTCCTTTTCTAAGGCCTCAAGTTTTAACTTGTCATTTGTCTTTGAGGTATTCCTAGGCATATGTCTAGTTGTTTTGGGATTTCTACCTAGGTTATCCTTAACCTTAGATGAGTTGATCCTAGGGTTGGCTTTCCTAGTGTTATCCTTATCTAGGCTCACATGTTTGGCACCTAAGCATGTGTATCGATTTCTAATGTTATCATGCTTACCATTATTAACAATAGCAATAAGGCTACTAGCATGTGTCTTATTATTATTGCAATAATGTGCCTTAAAGGTTACCTTAGGGTTTACCTTAGCTCCCCCTATCGATGTGCTCGATCTCTTGTCCTTGTGAGGTTGCCTCCCCCTCGGACATTGACTCCTATAGTGTCCCTTCCGCTTGTATTGGAAGCACACCACGTGTTCCTTGCCCTTGCGTATTGGGACTCCGGCTTCCTTGACCTTTGGCGCCGGTGGAGTCTTCCTAATCCTCTTTGGACACTTACTCTTGTAATGCCCAAATTCCCTACACTCAAAGCACATTATATGCAATTTATTTGAACTTAAATTGCTTGAGTTACCTAGGGTTGAGGATGAGCTCTCTCCTTCATTCCTTCCGGAGATAGAAGCTTCTTCTTCTTGCTCCGATCTTGAAGAAGAACTCTCCTCCTTCTCTTCTTTAGATGTTGAGTGGCCCTCAACTTCTAAATCCATTCCTCCATGAAGTGAGCTACTTGGCTCACTTGACTCCTCTTCATGACTTGAAGTGGAGTTCTCCTCATGAAACTTTGCCAAGTTGTTCCACAACTCCTTGGCATCATTATATCCACCTATCCTACACAAAACATCATTAGGTAAAGAAAATTCAAAAATTTTCAATACCTCATCGTTGACTAGGGATTGATGGACTTGTTCCTTGGTCCACTCCTTCTTCTCTAGGGTTTCTCCTTTCTTGTCCATCGGAGGCTTGAAACCTAATTGAACACAACTCCAATTTTCAAGGTTAGTCATAAGAAAGTACTTCATTCTTACCTTCCAAAACGCGAAGTCGTCGCGATCGTAGAAGGGTGGAATCGTGACATCTTCTCCAAATAGATCCATTCTCTAGCTCGTGCTCCCCCGGGTGTTGATCCAACGAAGAGCGACCTCGCTCTGATACCACTTGTTAGGATCGATGTACTCGGCTAGAGAGGGGGGGTGTGAATAGCCGCCCCAAATCGTTCGTTTCTTTCTACAAATCAAGGTTAGCGCAGCGGAAATAAACAATAGAAACGACAACGGAGAATAGCAAACCTCAAACTCGTTGATGTAACGAGATTCGGAGATAAACTCCTACTCCTCGGCGTGTCCGTAAGGTGGACGAGCCCTATCAATCCGTCGGTGGATGAGTCCCCGGAGAATCGGCTAATAAATACTCCTTGTGGGTGGAGAAACCTCGCCACAATCTCTTTGCAACAGTAATAAGGAGTACAACAGTAGAGAAAGCAAACAAGAACAATCGAAATGTAAAACCCTTTGCTTGCCTTCTCGTTGCCGACTGGAAGGATCCAAGCTCAGCTAGAAAACCAGCAGGAAGCTCACCCGAAGCTTCGGCAGCGAGAGCTCAGCAGAACTCAGCAGGAAGAAGAAGAAGCAAGCATTCTGTACAGACCCTCGAACTCCTTTTATAACCTGCGAAGAAGACACAGAAGAAACTAGCCGTTGCTACGCAACGGCTAGGATGTGGACCGATCAGGCTTCATCCTGATCGGTCCACAAGGGTCCTGATCGGTCACAAGACCGATCAGGCCCTTCCCTGATCGGTCATGGACCGATCAGGCCCTTTCCCTCCTTCTGATCGATCACTGATCGGTCTGCTGACCGATCAGATAAGCAATAGAATGCTTCTGTTTGGTTACTGATCGGTCACCAGACCGATCAGATAACCCAGCGTATCACTGGATCGGTCACCAGACCGATCCAGGTTTAGAGCTCCCATCCCTAAACCCTACTTGGTCCTGAGAACGAGCTACCGAGCCCTCTCTAACTTCGTCCGGTCCAGAGAACGAGCTACCGAGCCTTCTCCGACTTCGCATGCCAAGCTTCCATACTTGGACTTTTCCCGTGCCAAGTCTCCATACTTGGGCTTTTCACGTGCCAAGCTCCCTGCTTGGACTTTTCCGTGCCAAGTCTCCATACTTGGACTTTACCCGTGCCAAGTCTCCATACTTGGACTTTTCACCAGATGTCTGGTCAACCTTGACCCATCTGGATTCCCCTTGCCTGGCTTCACTCACCAGGACTTTCACTTTCACCTAGCTTCACTCACTAGGATTTTCACCTGGCTTCACTCACCAGGATTTCCCGACTGCCTGACATCCCAGTTGGGACTTCCCAGTCAAGTATCCGGTCAACCTTGACCTACTTGACTCTTCTTCATCCAACCTGATCAGACCCTGACCAGTATCTCTCCGCATGGACAACTGCACCTGCATTGTCCATGTCTACATGTCTTCTTGTATTGTCAAACATCGAAACCATGACCAAGGTTTACGCTTGGTCAACTATGTCAACCTTGACCTACTGGAAATTGCACCAACACAATGGACATCCAATTGGCCCAAACACAGATTCATTTATGACCGAGTTAGGTCTCTTAGTAAAGAAGTTTGCTCCCTTACAAGTTAAGAGCTGGAAGCATGTTCCTGTTGATAACAAAAGGATGATATATGATCGATTATCAGTAAGTATAAGTAATTCAACATATTTATAACCACTCCTTTATTACTAACCATATACGAAATAAATTTTTTTTTTCAGGCTGCTTTTGATATCAATTTCCAGGAGGGTGCATTGTCAGTCATAAAAGATACTGATCGATTAATGAGTTCATGATATAGAGATAATAGAACCAAAATGTATAATCATTATAAGAAGCTATCACACCTTCCTCCTGCTGAGTGTCGACAACATATTCCGATCGAGTTTTGTGAGACTCAAGATGATTGGGACTATATGTGTCCTTTGTTTGAATCTGAGGCATTTCAGGTAACTCATTCTATAATAAATGTCTTTTTTATATAAAAATTTAATTATTTGTTCTATAACTATTATTTTATTTATATGAAATTTTTTTTTGTAGAAAGATTCTACCATAAATGCTGAAAATCGAGGGAAACTCCCATATAACCATCTCGGAGGTTCTAAATCATTCATTCAATATAGTTACGATGATGTAAGTGCCGCTTTTATAGTTTTCATATATTGTTTGTTGATTAAAAATTAACAAAAAAAATTTTCAGACCGATCAGTTACAAAGAAAATATCAGATTATTATTTTTAATGAAACTCCTTATAACTTGTCAAAAGGATGGATTGATAAGATGACCAAAATTGCATATGTATGTTATGTCCTTATTTAGTGAATATGGTCTTAACTGTGTATTATTATGTTTTTATGATATGTTTAACATGTTTATTTTTTCTAGGATGACATGGTGAGAGTACGTGATGAGTGTATTCAAACACAAAATCCAGAAGAGGTCATCAATGTAGTCGAAATTGCAGATACAGTTTGTGATCAGGTTGATGATGTTCATTCTTATGCTTTCTTGCCATACTAAAATTTTTATTCACATAAATTTTTATTCACATAAAATTTATTCACATACTAAAACTGCAGATACAGTTTGAGACATCAATGTTTATGCTTTTCTCTTTGATTTTTTTCTAGGGTGTTTAATAATGTATTAGTTTCGTGTCTTGCCTTCTTTCCATCTTGTGTGTTATCTTTTCTTTCTTTGCAAATGTACACTGACTTTTATAATGTCTCTTTTCTTTGCATCCAAAATATATTATATGATCTTTCTTTTTAGTCATATCTTTAGATGTTAAGGCCTTAATATTTCAGTGGGTTAATTCAGAATGTTGTTATGCATTGAAGAGGTAAAGGTTTTCACCTGTGGGCATCACTCAATGTTGAATTGCTTTTCTGTTAAGATTCTGTGGAAACATCATATAGGACATGTTAAATCTATTATCAATACATTATTAATTATTACTACTTGTTACTCTCTTCTAGGATTTTCACAATTACTAATTATTAAACAGTCATGTGTTATTTTTAAATATGTTGAAACTTGTATCAGGTCCTCGGTACTCGTTTGGGATACATTAGAGGACTTGGAAGTGGGCCAAAGCCAGTTAGGTCCACTTCTTCAGATGCCACCTCCTCAATCAGATCAACTAACATCACATTACATGAAAAACTTAAATCCACTCAAGAAGAGTTAGCAAGCACTAAAGTTCAATTAGCAAGCACCCAAGATGAGTTAGCATCAATGAAATCAAGATAAGATATGTTTGAACAAATTCTTAACTGATTGGCACCTGGAGCATTAGATTCCTTGATCCATGATACATCTTCGGTTCCACCTCCTCATTCTTAGAGTTTGATGTTGTGGTTTTTTGGATATGAACATGATGTTGCAAAGTTTATTTCTTGTAGACTATGATGTTGTGGATTTCTAGATGTGAACTTGATGTTTTGAACTTGTTACTTGTTTGTACTTTATTTGGATTGTTATTTGTGTACTTAATTTGTTGTGTTACTTGATGTTAGACATTGATGTTGAGTACTTGCATCTCTTGTTTGTGAATGTTACTAGATTTGTGAACTTATACTTTGATGAAGTATGAGTTGTTTGTGAGTTTATTTGTGAATTTGTTGTTAGAGTTAGTATTTGTATAAGTTTGTGAATATTGTTGTTAGAGTGATGATTATTGTGAATATTGTTGTTAGAGTTGTGATGATTGTATGAGTTTGTAAATGTGTATATTTTTTTTAAACATTTTTTTTAAAATGAAGGTTAGCGATAAATTCTTTGAAATTTGTCGCTAAAATTATTATTAGCGATGAAATATTATTCAAAATCATTGCTAACAATTCGAAACGAGGTTAGCGACGAATCAAATTATTAGCAACGAAATTAGAAAAATCGTTGCTAACCTGTTAGCGACGAAAAGGTTCAAATTAATTGCTAATAACTTAAACATATGCAGGCGTTTGTGGCGAAATGAAATGTGTTAGTGACGCATTCGATGACATTAGCGACGAAATAAGGGAAATCGTAGCTAACGTGTTTGTGGCGAAAAATTTGGATTCGTCGCAAACAAATTTCTTAGCGATGATTTAATCATGTTGTTAATTTATTGGTGACGAAACATAAAAAAATCGTCGCTAATAATTGTTTACGACAAGCTTGTAACAATGATCTTAGCGACGAAAAGTTATCGTTGTAAATATTGATTAGCGATGAACATTAATATGTTGGCAACGAAATATTTTGTCGCTAAATATCAGTTTTCTTGTAGTGATATTCCATAATTTTTTTTCAATTGATAGCATGGTAAATTCGTTCAATCTTTCTTGTGACACGGTTGATCGAAGATAATTTTTTATCAATTTCAACTTCGGAAAACTTCTTTTGATAGTTGCAACTATAACTAGTATAGTCAACAAAATTTTTTAAGCAACATAAGGATTCGGATAACAACCATCCACATTTTTGAGATGATTCAACATGTCTATTGCTCTTTTTGCTTTTGTTGGTAAAGAATGCTTCAAGAGAGTTAACTCCATGAATAACTCATGTCCATCAATATCAGAATTGTTGTTATGCTTTAAACATTGTTCAAGATTTTCACAAGATCTTAACAAATTATCATCATCAACACATTTTAATTTCTCCAAATTGAATAAAAATCCAAGAGTTTCTTCATATCTTTTAAATTATTTAAACCGACTTTGTAGAGACGAATACCCTTGATCAATCAAAAAGAGAAAGTAGTTAACTCTGAAAGATTCTCCCGCTAATTGTGTTACCTCATCTATAACAGTTTCATCAAACTAATTTTTTCTTCTAATAATAGACTTTTCCTTGAATGAAGCTTCAATTCCCAATTTATTTGTCATTTGTTTAGCTTCATTAATAGCCTTTTCAAATCCATGTTCTCTATATTCTTCAAAATTCAACATAAGACCCTTTATATGTTTAATAGCAGCATCAATATCTACATCTCCAGCTTAGAGAACCTCGCTCATAATATTTACTTAATGCAACAACTTATACCAAATTACCAAACTAACCAAGAATTCAAAATTTCCAAGATCACATGTTGCTAAAGACTCAGCCTCACTCTTTGCTGTTGGATCATCACCCATGTATGTTAAATCAAGTAAAACATCTATTATCTTTGAAATTTGTTCTTTTACCGTCTCACACTTTCAATGTGGCTTTCCTAATGGGTTTGTGACAATGACTTAAGTATTAATCCTTCCACGTGATCTTTGAAAATTTTTCATCGTTTGGTAAAAGATGATAACAATTTATATATCCGTTGTATTACCCCAAAAATTGACATAGCTTGAGGACAACAATTCGCAATATCACATAATGTCAAATTTAGGTGGTGACATTCACAACGAGTATAGAAAGCTCTAGGGTTAATATCTAATAATCTTCTCTGACTCCATTATACTTTCCTTTCATATTTGATCTATTGTCATATCCTTGGCCTCTTATATCATCAAGATTAAGTCTAAGATTTTTCAACATAGTTTTTAATTCAGTAAAAAGTCCATGTCTTGATGTATCATCTACCTTCTAAAATTCAATCCAATATTATTCTATTATTGCAAAGCTTGCTGAATTATCCACACAGCGTATTACAAGAGATATTTGTTCCTCATGACCTGCATCTAGAGTACAATCTAATATAAATGCGTAAAATTTGGCTTTTTATCTTTTACAATGATTGATTTTTTCACTTCATGTGCTAGCATCTGTATCAACTCATTTTAGATTTTAGGATCAAGATATGTTTAATAAGTTTCACTCGATTGTATTCGACGAATGTGTTCTTTCATTATTGGATCAAGTTCAGCTATCATTTCAATCATTTGCTAAAAGTTACCATTATTTTTAGCATAAATTTTCTCATAATCTCCTCGAAACGCCAAGTTATTTTTTGCCAATCTATACACAAGAGCGATTATCCTCTTTAATAATTGTCTCCAGTGTTTCTTCTCCTTGTTGATTTCTACCTACATGCCATCATCAATTGTCTTATTTTTTTTCAACCTTTTCTCCAATTGAATCCAATTAATCATATAATCAATGTGTTCCTCACTTGTTGCATGATTTTTCAAACTGACTCAAGTTATGCCAATCTTTGTACCCTTCATTAGCCAATTGACCAATTTTGTACATGGTACTTTGAGTTTTGAACAAAATGCAACATAAACAAAATATTTTGTTTGAATAAATTGAATATACAAATCACTTTCTATCATTTTTTCGCCATTAGGTAATAATCTCTTGTAATGTGATGCATCAAAATGCCTACCATTATTGTCATTAGAAAACAAAATACCATCAACTCCACTTGGACCCCTTTCAACTAAAAAATCTCAAATAGTTTAATCAATCTTATCCCAATTTCCCGAATTATCAACATTGCTTGATTTTCAAATTGATTATTAACCACATCCACATCATTTTCGTCATTTGATTCATTTACATTGAGATTGAGAGTTTGAATCAATTCTATATCCAAAGATTGATCCAGTACTTCAAGATTAATGTTGTTTCATTCTCTTGTTCCATATTCGTTGGATTATCAATTATTTTTTCTACCATCATTCTCTTGTTACTAGAAAGATATTTATCAATATCTCATGCTTAATTTTGAATTAGTGCTTCTTCCTTTTACTTTCTCTTTCTTTTTTGATAGCTAGATAGATGTTTGGGATTGAGAACTATTAATTATATATTTTACCTAAAAAATGTGTAAGAATGATCAAAATATTAAAACTCTTACAGTTTTAAGTTGTCCAAATATTTCTAAGGAATTTCATTAACTATAAGAAAATTTCTAACACAAAATAAAAATCAAATTAACTATAGTCTGTGCATCACAAAAAGCAAAATAGTGTTTTTGAATCAGAAATCAAGAGGATTTCGGCCATATCTTCTAGATATAAATTCTAGACTTCCAGTTTACCAAATTGATGGCTTGAAGCTAACAATTTTAAGCACTCCTTCTGACCTTTTGAGTTCTGTCCTTCACTATTTGAGTCCGACGGTCATCCACAATGTGCAAACCATAATCGTATTCGCTGATTGTAAATTTGCAATGTTTAGAGACCGAGAGACAAGATGGTTGAAAGTTGAAACATTTAATTGAAGACTTGAAGTTTAGGACTGAAAAGAATTTCAGATTTGTTCAGGGCTGAAAAAAATTTTAGATTTTAATTTATTAATTACATTGACAAAATATTGCATATATAGGCCACTTAAACACATAGAAGGGCTGAATAATTTTTTTCTTAACCAGTTAACACAATAGCTGAAGCTAAAATATATGTATATATAACAGACCATTTTTTTTGTGGCCCCCTAAGATAATGGGCTCTTAGATAGATGCACCTTGAGGATGTGTTAAGGTCTAGTCCTATTCATGATTGCCAAAGAAATTTTAATTTATCTAGTGTCTACAGTTACCGTGGAATAGACGTTTAGTGTCGATAATAATATATTGGACGAAGGACGATTAATTTTATCTCTTAACTTGTTGGACGATCGAGCATTACTTAACGACTGAAGTAGAGCCAAAAAAAAAAAGAATTTAAGGATTGTAACTTTTAGATGATGAAATCAAAGAATTTGATATTCAAGGAGCAAATATTACATGAATGAGAAATAAAAGTAAGTAACAATGCCACTCCATAAGGTAAAAGGACAAAAAGGTAAGAGAATTACATGAGTTTTGATTTCTCTATCACCTAAAGGGATACATAATTAACTTAAATAAGTGCAAGTTTTTTTATGAATTTATATATATTTTTTAAAATTATAATAATTTTTAATCGTGGCGAACCGTGCATGAATCGTGACCAATTGTGGCGAATCGTGAATCATCGATTTTGAATCATGAATCATAACCGTCTTGGATGATTAAAGTTGAGGGTCGACTCCCAAAAACTCATCAAATCGGTGGTTCCGAACCAAGATCTTGTCTACTCATAATCAGTCATTGAGTTATATGAAAGGAGGTAAATCACGAATTTAGCTTATAACTAATCGTCAAGTGGTTACATGGTGAGAGGAGTTTTTCCTCGAGGGCATGCGCCAAAATAGTATGAAAATGAGAATAGAGAAGATTGTGTAAAAATGATGAAATGAGCTCCTTATTTATAAAGTTCACATAATAACCGACACTACATTATATCTATTGATAAAAAATAGTTAAATAATCTCAACCCTAAAAAAATATTAAAAAACCTACCCACCTATCTCAATGGTTAAAATTGCCGATTAATCGACGTTTCCAACAATAACAGATTGTTCCAACGACTATATATTATTTTTTAAACGATCCTCAGATGTCCGGGTGCCTCAAGCTCCTCCCGAGCATCCCGGTCCCTGTCAAGCTGATCACGGCTCAAGCCTGATTTCCTAGGTGAACTGATAACCGATCCATTATTCAGCCCGGGTGGGGTCCAAATTGGAATGGGCAGGTTTACTTTTACCGTTTGGTTTTTCCGTCCATACCATAAGTGGCAGTTTATTAGGCAATTGCAGCATGCGTGCCCATGGGCCTGATTCGGCCCATTATTCTCGATCCGTGATTGAAGCCCATTTCCGCCCTCCCCAAATTTGAAAGAAACAGCGTGTTTGTGTGCGGGGCCGAAAGCATTTCCCATTCTCCCGCCCTTACTCTCCCCTGTTGCCGGCAAGATCCAGGGCATGGCTTCTCTATAGCGACTGTACTCTCTCGCAACACTGGGATCGCTGGTAATGTCTCTGATTCGCACTACTGTTTAGGTCATGATCTCTGTCTTGGACAGGCCTCCGAATGATTCGATATCTAGGGCATTTTCTGGATGTGTTGGTCGAAGTAATCTATCTGGCCGGATTTTGTAAAAAAAATTTTCGAATGTTTTGTGAATGAACTTTTTTTTTTTCTTGTCTTTGAATGTATGCTGCTTCAAAATATGCCTGCTATTGTAATATTATTTTCTTTAACGATTGAATGGGGACGGAAAAATTAGATCTTTTGGTTGCGAAAAATCAAGGCTCGGGGATAAATTGATGATGCTCCAATACTGTGCGATATTTGTTGAGATCGCAGTCTTCAAGACGGAGATTGTGGTTTTCCTTTTCCTTTATAAGGTCATTGACTTGATCTTTGAAAGCTCCTGATCTAAAACGAGTTCGTTGGCCTGAGAACTCAATTTAATTGTTTCGGAACCCATTTTAAGCTCCCCTCTCCACAGTTTATTTAATCAAGGACCATATTTTCCAAAAGCAGTTTGATGAGATATGCCCCTTTCAATCGTTTTTTGCTGCTTATAATTCCTCCTCCAGTGCAAACCCTTGTGCTGATTTATGGTTTTCACACCTTCTAATGAAAATCTAGCTGCTTAGTTTTGGATTGATGTTTCCTCCTTTTATACCCCCAATTTCTCATTACTTTTTGATGCCAATTCTTCTAATTTACTGAACACCAATGTTTTGCCCTTGTTCTTGGTTACATGGTCGCCTTAGGAGTTTGGTGATAGGAGCTGTTGCTGGACGTTCTCTTAAATACTTCTTCACATTGAGATAAATGGTTCATTGACGTTTGGGTACCTGAAATCAGGGCTCTATTTTGACAGTTGACTAGCAGGGTAGCTTGTTGTTGTTGTTGTTGTTGTTGTTGTCGTCCTGCCTCTCATTTGAGTGGTGAAGTTAACTAGTTATGTTTGTAGGAAAATTAAATATTATGAAAATAAAGAGAACTACATTACAGCTTGGAATTTCTGAAGTCTACGAGGATCTTCATATGAAGAGGAGCTCCCCTATACCTGCAAAGCGATGCTGTGCTGATCATAAATCAGATGTGATATGCCTCAAAGGCGTTGGTGGCGGCTCAAGTTACTTTACCACATTAAGAGAAAAATGAACCATTTGCATTGAATGTAGAAATGACTAGCACCATTTTTCCTTGGTATTATTTGAATTAACCTACATGTGACCCACTGCTAATTTCCTCTAGTAAATTTGATACTTTGATATTTTTCCATAAGGTAGTTGGATACTATTTTTTGTTTTCAGTCTGAACGCCAGTCTCTATTTGAGTTGTTTAGCTTTCTTAGCCACTCTTCCTATTAACTGTGTTGTTGTTAATGGAGTCCGTAGACATAAAAAGCTTCTTTTTACTATGTCAGCATAATAGTTCTGGTTCCTCATTTATCTAATAGGTTGTATTAGAAGATGTAATCATGATAGGAAAGTAGGATTACTGATGAATATTAAAATTCATATCATGTATAACAGTGTACAGAAAAATAGTTCTTATCAACAATTTTCAGCTAAATCTGATAAAGTTTCATATGTTTAGATGCAGAGTGAAAGTAGGTTTAAATCTGCTAATGGGAACAAATCCATCAAGACCAATTGGTTCAATCACACATCTGCATTTGAGGAATTTTCATGTCAAGAAAAATTTCTGAGCTCTGCCTTTTTGTTCTCTTTATCAACACAAAAACCTCAACCTGAAAAAGATGCTGATGACATGTTGATTACAAGGTATTTTTTCTCAAAGGTTTTGCCTGTTTTTGGTATGAATGTTTGTCAAAATGCATATATGAGTGTGTATTCATTATATTAGAATCCTTGAGCATGCCCTAACAATCATGTGAGTTCTAGATTTCCAAGCCTTTTCCCAATAATTTTAGTGAAATTTGAGGAAGATAGAAGCATTTTTACAGTGTTGCAATTTCTTGAGAAATGTATGCAGGTGGTATGAGGTAGACCCATTGCATAGTGCATATGCAATATGTGAGAGCATACACAGTTAGTTTTAAATATTTATATTGATATCTAAAGAATTTATTACTTGCAAGATAAGTACTTTAGTTAATATTTACAAGTTACGATATGGAATATGATACTTTAAATTTTAAATCAATTTGGTTCTTCTAAATTAGTTCCAATTAACCAAATAAGAAAATTTTCAATTGCACAAGCAGATGGCACATGTCATACGTAGCTACCATGTGCTCCCATTCAAAATTCAGCTAGGTGATTGCATATGCAACCAAACTGGGCCTTTTTAGATCTGTATTAAGTAATCTATATAATTTTTCAAGAATTAAGATTTGTGATTTCACTTCTTTCATATTTTTGCAATCATTTCAACTGTACTGAATCCTATTATATGTTCTAACATTGAACTTAAGCAACACTTCATCAAACTTTATATTCATCCTCATCCTCATCCTCATCAACACTATGTTAGTCCTCTCAATTGAATACTATGCAAGATTATATTACTAGCAATGTTGAGATCTATTAATTTTTTTTCAATTATTTCAACTAGAGATTTCTTTGGTCTTCCTTTACCCCTTACACATTCAATTCTAGTTTATTCAACCAACTTATCTAATTATACAATCTATTTGACATCTTTGAACATGTTTATATCTTCTTAACATATGTCCTTTCATTTTATTGTTCTTGGAGC
This sequence comes from Zingiber officinale, assembly GCF_018446385.1. Taxonomy (NCBI): domain Eukaryota; kingdom Viridiplantae; phylum Streptophyta; class Magnoliopsida; order Zingiberales; family Zingiberaceae; genus Zingiber; species Zingiber officinale. The sequence goes on from NC_055988.1 coordinate 129,567,403, forward strand.
TATTTCTAATTTTTCCTTGTCAGTAGTGTCTTTGATGCTATCTTTTCAAGTTATCCAAGATATCCATCTTAATCTAATATGCAACATTAACTTTTTCTCTTAGTTGTTCCCTAATTGCCCAACACTTTCTTCTATAAAGTGTAACAAGTTGTGCTAATATCTTATAAAATGTTTCTTTTATCCTAAGAAAACATGATGGTGATACTTGACTTCAGATGCTTTCCATTTAATTCATGCACTCTAGATCCTATTTATGATATCTACATTAACATTTTTTTTTCTTGTTGAATAAGAGGATCAATGTTTTTGAAACTCTTATTGGGATTCTATGTTGATTTGTGATAACTATTCATTTGCTTGTTTCCTTATTATTGAATATTTTGTCAATTCTACTTAACTTAACCTTTAGTTTCTAAAATTTCTCTCTACAATTCAACCTTCAAATTTAATATTTGCATGCATGTTATTCAATGTTGGGTTTTTGCAATTTAAGTTTATCGATATTTTCTTCTTTTCAGCGCCATTATACCAGATTCTTAGTGATCCAACACTTGTTCAAAATGAGATTGTATGGGAATATTACTAATTTTATTATTTAAATAACTTTTATGTGCTTTTATTATAAATGTAAATTTAGCTCATTCCTTCATCTTAATATATGAATCATCAGGTCAGTTGCTTGTACAATTCAAGGATCTAAGCCTCTGCAAGTACAACATGTTGAGAAGGTAATTTAAATGTATTATGACTGATTATAGATCTTTCCTTTATTGGCTATAATTAATAGTTTGATATTGTCAATGTTGAACTTAATCTTTTACTCTTAAATTTGCTATTTACTTTACTAGGGTCGTTGGGCCTAATCTTTGGTCTAAAAATAAATGAATAGATTATCATTTTTTTTGTGCTTCAGGCTGCATATTCTTTCTTTTATATTGTTCAAACATGTTGGCAATTTTTTTGGCACATCAGACTGCTCATGTTGATTGATTTACTTTGTAATTCTAATCATTTCAGGCTTGGCAAGATTTTTGCAACATGCAGATGGCAGGCAGGAACTACTTAAGGCCTGGTGTAACTTCTGCAGTACAGGACCATAATAAATTTCATGAATCTCTGCCACCCTCTCACATGGTTAAAAAAGTTAATAATTCACAAAAGATTGAATATTCATGCCGTGAAAACCAGAGCTCCAAAGTCATCTATGATTCACACTGCAGATCACATCCTAGAGATGATACACAGAATTGTGGAAATTTTAGTAAAAATGATGAAGCATCTTCTGGATCAAGACAACCATTTGTTACTGAAACAGTGATGCCACAAACTTCTTCTCATATGATTGTTAATACCAATGAAGCTGTGTGTGATTCTGTTGATAATCTTGCCAATGACATATTTTTAGATGCCCTTGATGATGATGAATTATTGCAGGTAGGATTTAGCAATTTCTTTGTTTAGGGAGTTCTAATCTAAAATTCAGATATGGTTGTCTGCTAGAGGCTTCATATAAATCATAGTTATTATGAATTTCAGAGTATTGATGTAGACCAAATAGTTATGGAACACTATCAAGTAACTGGCACACCAGAAGGTTCTGTATCTAAACAGGCACCTTTCACTCCAGTCTCTAGAAGTTACATAGGATGCCCTGGTGAAGATGCATTGCCACTGAAACTCTGTGAGTTATGTATTCATGGCTCCAAGGTAAAATCTTTAGTGCAACACAAGCTTTTTGGTTACTAGTTTATACATTCTTCATGGTATTGGCATGAACTATGCAGCTAGGTCAGTGCCCAGGAGCTTCAGTTCATTTGCAGCAGATGAAAGATAGGCTCATTACTGTCTCAACTGAACTTCTTGATAATGCTTCTGAGCTTAGTCCTGAACACTGCAAAAATCTTAATCAGGAGCGGTTTGTCCTTGTATACATGTACTTGAATGCTTTGCTACATGAGAACTCTTTTCTCCTAAATGAATATTTTTTGTTGCCCCTAATATTTGTGCCAGTTTACATCTCAAAAATAAGATTCAGCATCTTGAGAAAGACCTTTCCCTTTCAAATCAAGATGAAGAAAGACAGAGATCATCTTTCATGGCATCAACAACTACTTCAAGGAATTTTCAACATGAGATTCCCTCAAGTATGACAGATCCTGTCAACTTTAACTCCCAGGCTTACATAAGAAATGAACCAGGAGATACTATGACTTGGAGCTCACCTACTCCATCCTGTTATGCAAACCAGTTTGGGACTACACCTGCAGACAGACAAGTATTTACTCCAAAGCTTCTTGACATTAATTACATTGAAGGATCTGGAGATAAAAAATGGAAAAGTTTAGACTTTCCATGGACAAAGAAACTTGAGGTGATTTCCTCCCTTTAAATTTCTTTGTGACTTTTCATCTTTATTATGTTTGGTACTATTGAATTTTCCTTCTTCCTAGGCTAACAACAGAAAAGTGTTTGGTAATCACTCATTTCGCCCCAATCAAAGGGAGGTGATCAATGCTACAATGAGTGGTTGTGATGTCTTTGTTTTAATGCCAACTGGTGGTGGAAAGAGTTTGACATACCAGGTATAATATCATTGTAGGCTATATACTTAATTTTGAATCTGTTTTTCCTGTCTAATATGTACAAAAGTTTAGTCCCATTTTTCTTAATCCTCATTAGGGATTGTGGTTCACATTTAACTTTTATTGTTAAACCAATTTCTGCCATTCTAGGTAATATTATTTGAGAAGCATTACATAACTGCTATTTTGGAACTCATGTAGCACAAATATACTTTTCTTGGCTGGTTCTGTATATAGAAGTTTTCTTGCAGCTTCCTGCTCTCATCAGCTCTGGAGTAACATTAGTTGTCTCTCCTCTTGTCTCACTCATTCAAGATCAAATTATGCATTTATTACAGGTATTACAGACAGTGTAATGAAGTTTCACTATTCATAAGTAAAATACTCTAAACTGAGCTGTTTTACATTTTTTTTTTGAGCAGGCAAACATTCCTGCTACTTATCTTGGTGCCAATATTGAATGGGCTGAACAACAGGATATTTTTCGGGAACTGATGTCTGATGTTTGCAAATACAAACTGCTGTATGTCACTCCAGAAAAAATTGCAAAGTAAGTTTTTTCTATACAACATAGGATTATCATATTGACATCATTAGCTGTTTCATAATTCAACTACTTAGGGAGTGGACAATGTATTATATGCACAAACAAAACCATTAATGCTATAAAAGTTAAAATGTAGTTGATTCCAACATTGTTTGATCCACTATTTTTGGCATTTAGTAGTCGAATCATTAAAGCTTTTTTTATAGAAAAATATACAAGGAATAACACAACGAAACTCACGTAAAAATATTGAAAAGAGTTGAGCTATTACTGACAATTTGCAGTGAATTTCAGATGAATGAATAACTGGGCTACGATAAACTGAAATTATACCATCATTTAAAGAGGTCAAAGCAGATATTATAATTTGGATTGATACACAAGGTCTAGAAGACTATAGTGATAAGAGTTAAATTAATTAGAATGGTGTGTAATAGGTAGAGAGGGTCAAAGAAAATATTGGTCAATTTCATTTGAACAATACTAGTGATCTAGTCTTGCGTAGGGCTTGATAAGTCCATCAAGTCAACTATAGTTGGGAGATACACGGCCTGATGACGATGATGAATGATATTGATGGAAATGACAGGAGGTCCTAAATACAATTTTTTACTTGTCTTTCCATAACTCAAGGAAAAGCCTCATCATATTGAAAAAGTTAGTGACATAACTAGAAAGAGGATAATGTGGGGTGTTGCAACATGAACACGATAAAGAAGACTAGGTTTTGTTGACATGTTTAAAGGAGACATAGAGATGCACTGAAGAAGTTGCGATACCTAAGAAAGTAATGTGAGAAGTGGTACAATACTTTCCAAGATATTTTTGGTTAGAAGTGATAGAAGCCATCCTTAATATAATGAAAATGTCAATCTAGTTTTACTATACAGTTAGGACTATCAAAATATGAAGGTTTTGTTTAGTTAGGCTTTCCTCATTAAAGATCATGGAAGAGGCCCATGCAGTTGATACTAAATAGTTAGGTTTGGGACTGCACCACTACTTTAACAACTAAGCAGGTTCTTCTGATGAAGCTATATTTATCTTTATGTGTTTTGTTTTTTAATCCCAGTTTTAGTATTTGGAGTTATTACTGATGTCCGTGCATAATGGTCTATTGTTCCTTCTTTTACTACTATCTTCAGTCATCATACAAACCTCAGTGGAGGATAAAATATCCAGCTACTCTGGTTGTTACAACTTGCTATTTTGGAGAATCTGACTAACTTTTAAATTAAATAATTGTTATGCTGTTGTTTTGGTATTTCATCTCCCTGATTTAAATTCATTTAGATTGTTATAATAAAAGTAAAAGATATGCAATGTCTTTCCATCAATCAATTGTAAGAACGTTGATTTTTTGCTTTCTTAGCTTTTTTTTTTTTTGATAATTTTTTATTTTGAAATTTATATTTGACCACAGGAGTGATGTTTTGTTAAGACATCTGGGATCTTTGCATTCTAATGGACGCTTGGCTAGAATTGTTATTGATGAAGCCCATTGTGTAAGTCAATGGGGTCATGATTTTAGACCGGATTATCAGGTAATTAAATATCCTAAAAGTTAACATCTTTTGGAAACAAATAAAATTTAGTCTGATTTATATGTTTCTTTAATAGGGTCTTGGCATTTTGAAGCAGAAGTTTCCAAATGTTCCAGTACTTGCTTTGACTGCTACTGCAACTGTCAGTGTAAAGGAAGATGTTGTACAAGCTCTTGGTCTAGTCAATTGCATTATTTTTCGACAGAGTTTTAATCGCTCAAACTTATGGTAAGTGCTAATAAAATACTATAAATCTCAATTTGTTTTTGGTTATTTCCCCCCTTTTTTCTTTTCAGGTATTCTGTAATACCAAAAACAAAAAAGTGTCTAGAGGACATTCATAATTTCATCAAGGAAAATCATTTTGATGAATGTGGCATCGTGTATTGTCTCTCTAGAATGGATTGCGAAAAAGTGGCAGAAAAGCTACAGGTTCTTTTGGTCAAATAGCATTCTTTTTAGATATTTTATATGGGATGAAATCAAAATTTTGCTCAGCATTCCACTGTCCATTATGCTTTCTCTTGTGTGACTATGTTGGGTATTCACACATTGTTGTATTAGCTGGTTATGCTTATTCTATTTACTTATGTTTGGGGTGCAACACATCCTCAATGTAGTGATATATTAGCTGTTGGTTTCCTACTTTTTTTTTAAATGAAGCTACAAGTTAATTATTCCCCTAGAAGATTATATTATAGATTAACTTGCCAAATGCAACTTCACAGTTGTACATAATTTTCTTGATTGAGTTCTAACGAATTATGTTTTGTATGTTTTTAGTTGTAAGTTTTTATTTTAGTGAGTTCACATCTTCAATAAAATAAGTCTATAAAGGAACTCCCCAAGTCAATTGATTATCTGGTTAGAGAAGTTTTGGTTTAGTTTAATATAAATTTAATTATTTTTTCTCACAATTTGCAATTTAGTTTATTTCTTAATTTGATTGAATCATCTTGGATGTAGGATTATTTCTTTCCTAAAATAATTTAATTTATTTTCTAAATTTGTTTGGGGTCAAAGTCTTTAAAAAGAGCTCACTTTCCTTGAGCTGTTTTTTTTTTTACATAATTTTTTGGGTCAATTTTTATTGAGTTTGTTTATTTCTTTGTATGAGATTGTTTATTTTTTCTGCCACATCAAATGATATCAACTCTTTATGTGACTATTAGACTTGGAACTCGTAATCGGCTTCTTCACAATCTCTTAAATCTCCTTTATCTTTGTGCGTTCACTACCCATCACTTCTATCCCTTTTACTCACTTCATCCATCTTCACCTTTCCTTTGCTACCTTACAACGTGCAAAATCTTCCATGACCACCTTCCCTAGCAACTTCCATCCACCTCCTCATCTTTCACAACCTTACCTAGTTAACTAGTATGAGGACCACCTATAGACTTGATCGACTATGCTTTGTGGCCTTCGACCAATGCCCTATCCTCTTTCAACTTTGCTACTCCTTCATTGATAGCACCCATATTCACATTCCACCAACCATCGTTCGCCTCCTTAAGCCATCATTCTTGTAGGATCCCATAGTGACAAGCTCCGCAAAACTTCCACTTGAAGAAGTTGTCCATATTTGCTTTGCTACAACAGCAAGGAAATCTTCAGTCTCTATTGCCAACAACATTTTTTATCTTTAACCTTGTAACCAATGTTCTAAAAAGCGCTTGGGGGGGGGGCAGTCGCCCGCCGCCCATCACCTAGGCCCTAAGGCAGAATATTTTTTTCTCACAAAATATGCATAATTTGATTTCAACATACAATGAAAATAGTCCGAAATAGCAAAAGTACTCAAACTGACAAGGAGCAAAATATTAATCAAAATTCAAAATATTAATTTGTTCAACTTTAACATACAGTGAAAATAGCAAAAGTACACAAAAGAACTCATATAATCCTATATCCCTAATTCTTCTTCTAGTTCATCTCCATATTTCTCTAATACTTCCTCTGTATCGGATTCAAACTCAAAATCCATGACATCTTCCTCTTCTTCATCCAATACAAATTCTTCTTCGTGAAATTCTTTTACATCTTCAATATGTGTCTCACATCTTCATCTCCATCATCAACAATCCATTCTTGTGCCATAGTTGCTTCACTAGCAAGTAGCACATCAACTTCTTTTTCTTCTTGTCTTCTCTTTTTGTTTATGATCTTGACATGAATTGAACCTAGATTAAATTGTTCAACCTTCCAATATCTAGTCTATTTCTTTTCTTTGTATGGATCCACATTAAAGAAAAATATTAATATTGAATACATATTTAGACATTTAGTAATTACTAATTAGTAGTTACATAATAAGTAATTAAGTACTTACCCCCTCAAAATTATTCCAATTTCTTTCACAATCGGAAGAACTTGTAGTTAAAGAAAAGATCTTTTTGGCCATCTTTTGCAATTTAGGTACACCATTTCCAAAAAGATTCTACCATCCAACTAAATAAAAAAAAATCAAACAATAACAATAAGCAAAATCAAGAAGCAAGCAATAAAAATCACAAAATAAAGTAAACAATTATTACTTAGTTCTTACCCTAATCATATTTCTCATCATTTTTTGTGCATCCAATTATAGCCAATGCTCTTCCAAATCCCTCCGCTTTGTTGATATCTTCAACAACTCCGCATTTACTACCCCACTTTGGCTATCAATATCATCGGGAAAGAATGCTTCAACACAAGTGAAAAATCTATTCGTGACCACCTCTTCACTTCCTATGTTCCGGTCATTGAAGGAGTAATAAGGATTCAAGAGGTAGGCCACCAAATGTAGTGGGCTATTAAGCTGATTACAACTTTTCTCATCAGTAATATCAATAACTAGACGATATTGAAGCTCTTGATTTTTGAATGTCACTTTAATCTCCTCTCTCGCTCTAAGTAATTCTCCATACATAAAACCCATAGATGGCTTCTTATCCCAATTAACAAGAGGAAACAACTTAATTAAAGGGGCAAACACCTTCAAGAAAAAACTTACCCTATTCCAAAAAGAAGCACTCATAGCGGTATTATATGCAACTTTCCCCTTTGCACTCTTTGAATGTTGGCATGCATTCCATTCTTCGCTAGCAACCATAGCTCTTAGTTCACTTTTCTTCTCCATCAAGCTTTGCAAAGTTAGAAAAGCAGTTGCATATCGTGTTACTCTCTACCTCACTATGCCCCTTTTTTTTGGGTAAACTTTCTTATCATTGATAATGCCTTGTGATGTGCATAAATAAAGATTGTTAAGCTCTTTGCCTTCTCACTTACTCCTTTGAATTTAGGTTGGTTCCCAATTCCTTGAAGCATAAGATTCACGGCGTGAGTTGTACATGAAGTTCAAAATATATGTGACATCTTCTCCTTCAACAAATTTTTTGCTGCCATATTATTCGAAGCATTGTCTGTTACCACTTGAACTACACTTTGGGGTCCAACTTCTTTAATGCACTTGTCCACATATTCAGATATATAATTCTTGGTATGTGCTTCATTCGATGCTTCCCTAGAAGAAAGGAAAGTTGTGCCTTCTTTACAATTGACACACAAATTCATGATACTTCTTTTTCGATCGGTCCAAGCATTAGTCAAAATTGAGCAACCATTCAAAGCCCATTCTTTTTCTTGCTTCTTTAATAGACTTTTAGTTCTATCTACTTCTTCCTTTAATAAAGGCTCCCTTAATAGTATTGAGTTGGAGGATGATAACCTAGGCCAAATTGACCAACTGCTTCCGCAAACCTCTTGAAGCTATCATTGTCAATGGCATGAAAAGGAATACTGGATTCGTACACCCATCGAGCTAAATATTGGTGTACATTGTGTGTCCTTTGCTTCTAAAATGCATTGATAATATTTGTTGTTTTGTCTTCTTACTTCCACTTAATAAAGATTTGGGATCAATGATGGATGTAAATCAGTTTATAGGGCCAAGAGTAAGCGGATTTCTTCTTGTCCTTAGACTCCCTTCATCTTCCTCATATTCTTCGAGAACAATTTCTTCTCTTACATCCATTTCATTCATATTCTTTTGTTGTTTTTTTTCTTGCTTCTTCAATGACTTTCTTACACTTTACTTTATCCTCATTCGAAGACTTCTTATATGGGGCAACATTTCCCTTGATATTGGCAACATGTTTGATCCTATAAATTCCATCACTAGTAATTTTTCCATAACTTATATTTCAACTTATCCTAATTTTTAGGATCCACAAAGTTTGTAAATTCCCATCCAACGTCATTCAAATTACGTTTCAAAGGGGTATCAATCTCCATCATTGAATTAGATGTTTCAGAAGATATAGTACTCAACATTTTACTACACAAGTAAAAAATTATCAATTTCAATTTTAAAAAAAATCATTTGAGTCAAGCAATGGTTATCAAACATTCAAAAAATCAATTATTAATTCAAGCCCAACAATAACATACCAGATTTAATAACATACAATTGAATTTTATTAACCAACTTAAGCCAAGGATGTTGTTACTAACCTAGTAGAAGAAAAAGTACTAGGAAGAAAAGGAGGTTGCCGAAGGCTAGAAATGAGGGAACAAGGTGCTCCCCTCCGGCCTAGTAGTTCGTCGTTGGCAGCCTTGGCTAGCTATGGCGAGCTCCAACGGCTGTTGTCAAGAAACAAGGCAGGGTGCTAGTGGTTGTTGGCTGGGATAAAGGCAGCTAGGGCTGATGTTGTGGCTGTTGGAGAAGAAAATGGCAGCAAAGATGCTGTTCTTTAATGAAGAAGAAGGAGGGGAGGGAGAAGATGAAGAGGTGGCTACTGCTCCTCTTTGATGAAGAAGAAGGGGAAGGAAGGGGGGGGGGGGGATGAAGAGGCGTCTGCTGTTTGAAGAGGAAAAACCCCTTTTAAACGATTCAAAAATCAAAATATAGACCCCTTTCATCGTCGCCAATCGATTGGTAGAAACTCATCAATCGATTCAGCAACCTTTTGTTTCTCGTGAAACCTCTAGCAATCGATTCAGTAAGCTTCTATTTCTCGCGAAACTCATGCCAATCGATTTGAAGTGTTAATCGATCGGCCAATCAATTCGGCAGGCTTTTGTTTCTCGCAAAACTCATGCCAATCAATTGGAAGTGTTCAATAGATCGGCTAATCAATTGGAAGTGTTCAATCGATCGGTCAATCAATTCGGAAGCCTTTTATTGGACGCCTTGCACCTAAGCGGCGCCCAGCCGCCTAGGCGGCCTTAATGTGAGGACGCCTACCGACATAATATGAATTTTAAACTTATTCCTTTCAACACTAGTGACATTGAGCATTCTCGCTACTGTGCTTGTTGCCCAAGGCCTTGCTAGTGGTCCATGTTGGATAATATTGCCATCTGTGAGTCACGAAGATTCACAAGACATATCTTTTTAATTTGTCATCTCTATTGCATGTTAATCACTTGTCACATTACAACTTTGCTCTCTCCTTTAGCTGAGATCTAACAACGCATACTAGTTATAAATAGAGCCTTCCATTTGGGTTGGGCCGTCGGGTTCGCCTGCCTTGCCAAAAAATTTAAGCGGGTTGGGTTGAAATTTTATCAACCCATTTAAAGGCGAGTTGAGGTAGGCCAATCTGCCTGGGCCCGTAACTCGTGCGGGTTCGCTTGTGGTGGGCTTGGGTTGGCCTATGGGTTGAGGAAATGCTGAAGTTGTCGCTCATGCACCTTGAATAGTCGTTGAGGTCCCTTGGCGTGTCTCTCGTGTTCAATAGAACTATGAGCACACTTGCTGTTCTTTTACAGTGCATTGATGTAATTAGGGTTACTAGATTTGTTTATAATCATCTTTATGGTAAGCTTTCTTAACTTGCATTTTACCGAGTAATAGGTGTTAAATTCATTTTGCTTGATGAACATTTTCTCTTAACTGGATGAGCAATCGACCAACCCAAGCCGTCGCAGACTTTTTTATTTTATTTTATTTTTTGGTGGATCCGCAGGTTGGCCCGCCTAACCTGCAACTTGTCTTGAGTTGGGTTGGGTTGGGGATTTTCCAACCCTCCAAGATGACGGGTCGGCCTACTCCGCCCCCATCAAATTGTTGGCCTGCCATAGGTCGGTCCTCCTCGCCGTTGGCCACAACTCTAGTTATAAATTAGAGCAACTTGACGCCCAAAATTGGTCAAAATCGAAATCAAGTTGAAACTTGATTTAGCTCATGGAGAAGTGAAAGGAAAATAAACGGTTCAAATGTTAAGTTTTAATTAAACAAGAAAAATTGGGCATTGGACCTTACGCATCCAAAATGCCAAATGTATCCTTATTAAAAAGTAATGACATGGAGGGTATATTAGATCTTTTGATTAGATTGATTATTTAATTGCTTTTGAAGTTGATAGAAGGAAATCCTATAGATTTTATCTTGTTATCTCTTGTGTTGCTAATCCTCCACGCTTCATTCCTTCAACTGTCATTGTTTGTAGTTTACCTTGTGTCTAGCTACGATACTTCAATTCAGTTTATTATCATTACTTAAGCATATAATATATGAATGCAATCAATAGATTTGCAATTTAATTGTTTGACCAAGGTTGGTTTAACTAATAGACTTGGTTGGGTCAATGTTTGTATAGCCATATAATTTAATAAATTCATCTATTGGTTTAACCACTAAATTGATTATTCAGAACTTATTTGATTTGATTTTCTATCCAATTTTTATAATTATGCTTTGTTGCAATTGTTGCAGTTGAAGAAGCTTCATTGGAATAACAGAAGTAGTTATTTAAATTTTTTTTTTTTTTTTGCCAACATTCTTTTTCCCTATGTTGTTAAATCAAATTGAAATACAAGCAAATTAAAATTAATTGATTAGTGTTTGCTAGAGACATTATACTTAGAGATTTTTTATCCATATGATGTTAAGTCTTAGAGACATTATACTTTAGTGAGGGCTATGTTTTAGATGATGTTTACTCCTTTTTATTAATCATTGAAAAGGACCCTAATTGAAATTTAACTGGTTTATTTCCTCAATCATTATGTTGTTAAGACTTATAAAGAATATTACTTGATCATAGGATAACCATATTTGGCACTGGGTGAAGGTTTAATAGTGACATTTTTTTTAAAAGAAAAATTTGCTAAAGATTAGAAGTATGTTCATTATGTTTTTTGTTTAGCAAACAGATCTACCAGATTGCTTATTGATCATAACTATTGTAAAAATTGAGTGTCTTTTGCATCATGAAGACTATTGAAAATCCTGCAATATTTTCAGGGATATGGACATAAAGCAGCATTTTATCATGGTAGCATGGATCCTCTTCAAAGAGCTTACATTCAGAAACAATGGAGTAAAGATGAGATCAATATAATATGTGCAACTGTGGCATTTGGAATGGGTATTGCCTCATTTATTGCATAAAAATTTTCCTCCATTTGTAGTCAAGACATCAAAACTTGATCCCAATTTGCGCATACTAGGTATTAACAAACCTGATGTACGTTTTGTTATCCATCATTCTCTCCCAAAATCCATTGAAGGTTATCATCAGGTAATTTTTGAAATTCATTTATAAGTTTAATGGGGCATAATGCCTTGAACTCTTGATAGGTATGACATTGACTAAAAAGTTTATCATTTTGATTCTTAGGAATGTGGACGTGCTGGTAGAGATGGTCTAAGATCCTCTTGTGTATTATACTACAGCTATAGTGATTACGTGAGCTGTTGCATGCTTCTTATTGCATCTCTCTCTCTCTCTCTCTCTCTCTCTCTTATTATATTTTAAACTTATCCCCTCGGGACGGTCTAGTGGCTAGCGCATGAGGTGTTGCCATCACGAGGTCTGAGGTCGAATTTTGGCATAGCCGAGATAAAAACCTCTCTTATGCGCCAGTCATTATTCCAAAGACTAGTAGCCACTTATGATTTACCTTTTCCGCATTGGCGGGGGTGCTGGGGGCGAGTATAGTCGCCTTTTTGCCACCTTGTATAATATTGTAAACTATTTCTTTGACAATGCAACTTTCTTTTTTTCTTGCAAGAATAGATACGTGTGAAGCACATGCTTACCCAGGGTGTGATTGAGCAAAGTCCTTTGACACCTATAGCAAGACGCAATTCTTTAGCAAGCAGTGACAGAGTATTAGAAACAAATATTGAGAACCTGCTTCGTATGGTACTCAACAAACTTGGTGCTTTCTTAATAGCAACTTGGAAGCAAGATACCATGCTCACTTTTGTATCTCAACTGCAGGTTTCCTATTGTGAGAATGATGTAGATTGCAGACGACTATTACAACTGATGCATTTAGGAGAGAAGTTTGACCCAAACAACTGCAAAAGAACCTGTGACAACTGTTCAAAAATGTTGACCTGGGTTGACAAGGATGTAACTGATATTGCAATTCAATTGGTTAGAAACTGTTTTTTTTTAAGTGAATATATTGATGAGATCACTGGCGTGCCATAAAACTTTGTTCCTTACATATGTTTCCATGAACTTGGTTTGTAGGTTGAGTTGGTAATATCGACAGGAAAACAGTACTCAACATCTCATATTCTTGACGTGTACAGGGGTTCCCTCAGTCAAAATGTGTGCACTTGGTTACCTGAATTTCATGTTCCAAACTGTGATGGAAACAAATTTGAACTTTGCCAGTAATATTTTACTTATGCTGTAGGTCAAGAAACATAGACATGATAATTTGAGCCTTCATGGAGCTGGAAAGCATCTAGCAAAGGGTGAAGCATCAAGAATTATTCACCATTTGGTTACTGAAGATATTCTTGTGGAGGATGTCAAGAAGAGTGATATTTATGGATCTGTGTCTTCTATTCTGAAGGTAGTATGTCAAATATTTAGTATTTGATGTGATCTATTAGTAGATTATTTTAGGGATGAGATCCTGTTTTTCTCCCAGTGGTGTGCTAATCTAACATTCCCTCAACACTTAATGACGACCAAACTTGTTTTGATTCTGCAGGTAAATGAGTCTAAGGTCCAAATGCTTCGTTCTGGAAAACAAAGGGTTGTATTAAGGTTTGCACTTTTCCCTCTGTTTTCCTACACTTGGATTCATGTTTATTTTTTTCTTCTTTGAGTTAGGTTTGTGTTTTGACAAAGCATTTATGGTGTGTTTGGTATGGTAGAATGGAAGGAAATCAAATCTGAATAAGATTAAAATGAAATGGAACAAAATGAAAAAGGGAACAATATATTTCATTTCTTTGTTTAGTTGTAACAATGCAAAGCAGTGGAATGTTTTTTTTCTATGTTTTACTCATTTAGTCTATCTGATTCTTTCTATCAATGGTTCACTTGGTCTGCATGGTTTGTGTCCAATCCACCTGTTTTTCCAACATTTCTCTCGAAATATGTGGCTTTGTTGACCCAACATGCTTGGTGCCTAACTTGTCCAGTTCACTAGGTCTATTGATCTGATGGATAGATCCACCATGATAGCACATATTAACATTCCATCATCTTTAAATCAACATAGTGAAAGATGTGAAAGGTGAAATAAGGTTTTCCTCATTGCCTAGGTTTTTATCATGATGATTTTAACCTTAGTTTTACTCTAGAATTAAATCATCACCTAAATGAAGAGGAGTACAACTGATGGGGACTTGTGAACCTCAATTTTGGTATATCTCCGCACTTTAAACTTATTTGAACTAAACCTAAATAGCTAGATTGGTTACACCATTAGACACATTTTGAGGGTTCTGCAGCCTATAGTCATTAACCAGGATTAGATTCCCTTGACCATCCTCAACTTCTAACACTAAAATTGTTTCAAAGAACCTCTGTTCTTTGGGTTTTAACTGAGACATACATGCTGAACTTGCTGTTTCAAACTTGAAATAACTATGATGAACCTAAGAGTAAGAACACACTCTAGGAATCAACTTGAGAGGGAAGTGTGATCAGATCATAACAATGAATGGCAAACCATCGCAGTTGAATAACCACAACAATGTAGGAGAGTCCATATTGTAGAGAGGGTAAGATCCTACCTCTTCACTGAGGATTCACTGCTAAAAGGACTACTTAAATAGCATTCATTGCCAACACAGCATGGAACATGCTTGAAATCAAGAGAGGAACAGAATACGGAGGTTCTAGAGGAGAGGGAAAAAAACTCAAATCATTGGAAACTTTTTCTTTCTAGTCTCTGCCATTAAATGTGCATAATTCAAGTGACTTCCCATTGCCCTTTAGTGGCGACGGAGAGGAGCATCACAAGAAGGGAGCAGGAAGATACAAGGAAACACACCTTGGATTGGAAGAGGAATGAGAGAAGAGGAGAAATGAGGGTGAAGGCTTTTGTTCCATCTTGATCCCTCAACCTCTTGAGTAAATAAAGGTAGAGAAAATGCCAATCACTTGATCCTTGCAATTGTCACAAACCTCATCTAAGATGAAATGGAAACCAATCATGATCTTTGTTGCATCAGAAGAGGAAGGAAGATGATTACCAAATGAGAATGGTGTGCTACACATTGTTGAAAGCTATCAGAATCTCTGTTGCAATTGTGGAGGAAATCAATGCTCCATAGCCTTGTTGGCTACAAATGGGCAGCGATGAGTCTACTGATGAAGCAAAGTTTGGGTTTCGGGAAGAATGCTTATGTATTGAGCCTATGATCTCAACAGATGTAGCTGTTAGCGCAATTGTGCCTCAGGTGGTCATGTTCAACCAAGATGTTTGATGTGTTTGACAAAGAGTGTAAACTAAGTTCACCTATGCGATTGGTGTGTGCTATGAAATTTGTAGGGATTTGGTAGGATGCACACGAAGCTTGTGATTTGACGCGGTTGAGTCATGACTATCTTGGTTTGATCAGGTCCATTAGAATTGGCAAAGAATGGAGTTGGTTCGACACACTATAAGACAAGGAACATGGAGTTGGTTCGACAACTTTGACGACATCTACAAGAGGTGGATTATGTTGGATCGAGACGCGCTAGGGGGGGGGGGGTGAATAGCGCTCGCGGTTATTTCGTTCGATTATCGGAATCGTAAAAACTCGTTCAGAAATAACTTTGCGGAAAGTAAATAAAAAGGACACGAAGGATTTACTTCGTTTGGAGCCTGTGACGACTCCTACTCGAAGGCCCACGATCCTTGATTGCTTACGGTGGGCAACAACTATAAGTTCATTAAAAGTACAATAAGAGATTTACAATTGTAAGCACCAAAATAAATTATACCGACAATAACAGAATCGAAACTGATGTTCTAGGTCGTCGATATGTCGCAACAGCACCTCGGAATGATCTTGTTAGCAACACGTTGAAGAAAGGAAGTCTGGAAGTTGTTGTGTTGAACTGCTGGTCGAAATCCCCTTATAAAGGGTGTTCAAGGCGCCTTGAAAGCTATTCAAGACGTCTCCATGCTGCCGAGTTGCCTGCGTGGATCAAGCTTGAACTGGTCGAATTTTATCTGTTCAAGGCACCTTATGCCTCATCCAAGGCGCCTTATGCCTCATCCAAGGCGCCTTATGCCTCATCCAAGGCGCCTTATGACTCCTTCAAGGTGCCTCCAGAGTGCTTCGTAGCCAGCTCCAGCTTTGCACCCGAGGCGCCTCCAAGCCCCATGGAGGCGCCTCGGACACTGTTCATCCGAGGTTAACTTGTGCTCCTTTGGTCCTGCAAAAGTGTTAGTCCCAAACACATACCCTGCAAACCAAAGTTAGCACAATACAACCAAAAATATGATAACAGAGTAATGACAGTCTCTGGACTGTCCGGGTCTGACTTCGGATTTCCGTCCGGAAACCCTAGGTCGACCCGACGCCTACTGTTCCCTCTACGGGGAACGCGTCCTCACCTACTCCACTCAGGAGATTTACCTGCTGCCAGTGCAATCCTCCAGACCGACTGGACTTTTGCTCAGCACTCGACGCTTCCGGATTTTCTGCTGGACATCCGCTTCCCGGCTAGTCCAGTCTTTCACCTG
Organism: Zingiber officinale; assembly: GCF_018446385.1. Lineage (NCBI taxonomy): Eukaryota > Viridiplantae > Streptophyta > Magnoliopsida > Zingiberales > Zingiberaceae > Zingiber > Zingiber officinale. Next base: position 129,583,998 of record NC_055988.1, read on the forward strand.
GTTTGTGACACCAGGACTTTCCACCTAGGGTTACCACCCCCTAGGACTTTTGCCTGAAGCCATCAACCTGCCAAGACTTTCCGCATAGGGTTACCACCCCCTATGACCTAGGGTTACCACCCCCTAGGGTTTTCCCTTTGCCTAACCGCAGCTAGGACTTTCTTGAAATACTCAAGCAGACTTGTTAGATCACAAAGCACCTTAACTTTGAATCCTTTGCCATTATCAAAACACGAGTTCGATCGTCGGATGCTTCCCGCACCAACAGATTACATAGATGACCTAGCAAAGGATGACATGTGGAACAAGTTGGTGACTTAGTGCCCTGAGAGGTTGAGGATGTGACAGAAAGTGTACTCTTGGGTAATGTAAAGCTGTGACAATTTGAAGACCTCATGGTAAGATGTGAGAGAATATGAGAGAATTCATAATCTTACATTTTTGGTAGATTTCTACCTAGGTGTGAACTCACTAAAAAAGGTAGATTTCTGCCTTTAACTAACATTTTTATAAAAACTATTACTTTTTCTTGTTTTATCTTTATTTAAAAGAAATATTTTTATATGAATTTTTTTCACCTTTGATAAGAAGATATATCAAGCGATTTTTTATTAGTGACTTATCTTATTAGTTACCAGGTCGTGAAGTAGGATCTAGGAGTCCGAACCATATTAAACAACTTGTGTTAGTATTGCGTTACATGATTTTGGTTTATCTTATTTTCACTTCACTTAACAGAGTTTTTTGGCCTTGCAAGGACACACAAGAAAAAAAAAAAATCTGTTTGCTCGTCAAGGTGTTATTCACTCCCCCCCTCTAGCACTTGGGTCAACTTTATCGATACTTAATAGTAGGGATTGGATTTCTTCTTGATTCACTGATCAACTTGGCTTTAAAAGCTTAGTTTGATGTGAGCTTGATTATAGCAGTGTTTGTGTGTTTCATGGAACTTTTGATGCAAACTGATAGACAAAGGGAGCAAGATCATTTTATCTGTGTAAAAATGATAGCAGGCTACCTGAGATCATCATTGTCATCAGTTGTCAATATCATCATCATCATCAAGTTGTGTTCTTCCCAAGTATTCTTTGTCAACTATATAAATATTATCATTCAATTGAGCTCTATGCCTACTTATATCACTAATACTATTTAAATTATTAAAATTTTGATTAAATTAATTAGTGTTTTCTACCTGAGATGTTTGGAAATAAATGATCAATAGTGTAATCTACCACCACGATTTTTGCAACATGGAGGCAATCAGCTTATTCCATTCTCCATGATTCCCTGCTTCTCAGTAATTGGGCAAGTAGCTTAGTACTAACTATTTATACTTTGCAAATTTTTCTACAAAGATGTCAAGTAACATAATACAACTGATTTTCCAATTCTTGAATCTGTGTATTCAACAATACCATGATAGCTCGCTTCCTAAGCATGCATAGCAGTGCCCTATTATTAGTCTACAAGTTTTGGCAATTTTTTCACATAATTCTGTAGTGCTCAGTTATGCTATTCATTCTTTCCCTGTTTATGATGGCATATTTCTATGTGTGTGTTTTAATTTAGTTTAAATTTTTTTGTTAAATGTTTGTAAAATAATTTCATCAATAGAGTTTGTCAACATGCTTGTGTATAGTTGATTACTTTCAGATGAGAAGCTTTCTTGAGATAGGCGACTTATTATTAGTATACCGATGACATTTTGTTTAAAATGGTATATAACTGCAGCTTCACAGTTATATTAATGTTCAAATGTGATAGCAGTTAATGTTCACATGACACCAGGTTTCCTGCTTCTGCAAAACCATCTAAAATGAGCAAAACTCAAGGGACACCAGCAAAGGGTTCATTGCTTCAAGAGATGTTAAACCCCACAGTTGCTGATGCGGATGCTCCTTTGCAAAATGGAGTAGATTTGGTAACATGCCTATACATGTCATAATGTTCTGGTAAACAGCGGTAGCTAAGTGATTTAGTTGAACATTTATTATGTTCTAATTGCAGAATCTTTCTGCCAAACTTTATACTGCTCTACGAATGCTAAGAACGGCACTTGTAAAAGAAGCTGGTGAAGGGGTCATGGCATATCATATATTTGGGTAAGTTTTTTTTTTTTTAAAAAAACAAACAGTAACTAATGCCCATAATCTGTGTTGATGATGCTTGATGAATTCTTATTGCTATCTCAGAAATGCCACATTGCAGCAAATCAGTAAGAAATTACCCAGAACTAAAGATGAACTTCTTGAGATCACTGGCATTGGCAAGTAAGTTTTTCTTAAATCTACTGTAGATTGAATGCTATAGGTATATATAATCACATATTTTAATCCAGGGCAAAGGTACACAAGTACGGAGACCGGCTACTGGAAACTATAGAATCTGCAATTGCAGAGTATCGCAAAACAAGTAGGAATAGCAGTAGCAGCAGCAATGATAATACTGATGGAACAAAGAAACGGAGAAGTTCGGGAAGTAGTGACCCACGTAATAATGATGATTTCTCTGAAAGCACTGTTCAGTCCAAAAAACGACAAGCAAGGCTAGTAAATGAAGAAAGTGCACCATCAGCTGCTGCAAGTAATGGTCGGTGTATTGATATTGATCTTGACGGTTATGAGAGTGAGGAGTCAGTACCTGCAATGCAGGGGCCTTCTGGTAGAGTTCTGCCAAAATGGTCAAGGTCAACAAGCAAAAGCAACAGCCCTAGAGGTGACGTTTTCCAGCAATATGCATACAAGAAGTAGATAAGTTTGTGAGTTTCTCTCGGGCCTTCCTTATGGCTCATGGTAATGTGCAGGAGATTTATAGAAGTCAAATTCTGCTGCTCGAACGTGGATTCTTATGCCTAGTTTAGACCGTTTCATTCTTCAACACGCAATCTATAGTCAAGTTATCTTTGACATGGTTGAACCCAAGATTTGCTTGACTTTAAATCTGCAGAACAAGGCATTCTGCAGAACCTGAAGGAACAATCTCTGCAGTGATCTTAATAGTTATCCTGGCGGTGAAATGTTGATGAAATGCAATTTGCTCTGCAATTTTGTAAACTTGCTGTGAAATTAAACCGTTATGTTTCAGCAGTTCTATATATCTAATATTAGTATCATATTCTGTGATATAATAGAAGAATGCTAGGAACTAGAGGATTGCAACAATGATGGCGAAATCAAAACAGCTCGAGTTCAAGTGTCTTTAATACTCTGTTTACATGGATGGAAAGAGAAGAGGAGAAGGTGAGAGAAGGAAAAAAAAGCAAAGAGACAATTGTACATGATTTCAAAGGCCCATTGCATACATTTTTGCTACTTTTCCTTCCACTTGGCCTCCTGGGTTTCTTAAGGTCAAACCAGAGTTCAATACTGAAGGATTTAAGTTAGCTTGCAGTTCTTCAAAAGCTTTGTTGATTGAAAAATTATCATGGCCAAATTGAATTTAGAGCTTTAAAGATCGGCAAACAATTCATTTGAAGATGTCACTCGAGCTTGAACCTTTTGGAGGTAAACTTAATCTGAGTTTGGATTATCTTAAAACATTCTTATTGCATGTTTGATTTGAAGGATAAATATTTCATTTTTGATAAATTTGATAATGATTATCAATATGCCTGGCTGTTAAATGAATTAGAAACATTAAATTTAGCCTAACTCCAATTTGATGCAAAACAAGCTGGGTTCATTTGAAGTTTTATTGCAAATGAATATACTTGGAGTCCTATTAATGCTGGAAGGCCATGAACTGTTTGTAGTGTCAATGTCTTTCTACCTTATCTATCTTAAATTCTAATGTCTTAAACAGATTTATGTTAAAACGGTTTGGTAGTTATAAGAATATAAATTACATTTACTTTCTCATTGCTCAGTCAAACACCTGACTGGCTGAATCTGTTGCAATTCGACTAGTTGAACCAATTGAACGAATGAATTGACAACTTCATGGATTCATTGCCTGCTATGATAGAATAACATAGTCTACATTGGTGTGCTTATAATTTTTTTGAATTTTACAATAGAACATGTGTTCTACTACAGTGCTTTTAGTTCAGCTGTTGTTGATGGGTCTAGCTTGAACTCAACACGAAGTCACCAACTAATTGACTTCGAAATCCAAGTGTTTCAATTCAAAGTCTAGATTCAACAATAATATTGGAAAAGTGAATGATAAATTGATTGAAATTGTCTCCAATATGATTGGAAACTTAATCCCACATTGGAAGAAAATAATAGATATGATTGACTCTAATATGAATGGAAATTTCGTCTAATATTTGGAGTTTTAGGGTAACTGTTTATATTGAAATTTAGGGCTTCGATTACATCAAACCTAATAGATTTAAATGAGTGCAACTCGTGAGTAATGGTTATTAATTAGCATGGTTAACCACGGCCAAGATTCTAAATCTATAAAAGAAGGCTCCTTGTTTAACAATAGACAAGGAATAATCCAACCATCCGTCTTCCTTATTCCTCTTCCTCCACCTTTCACCTTTTGGTAATACCATTCAGATACTCTTCAATTGCAACGAACAATCAATGCTTTGTTGCTAACATGTTAGAGCCGTTGTATTGAGAAACAAATGCTCATTCAAACCTCTAAACGCCATCGGGGAGGGGACAGATTTATTTGAAAAAATTTGTTTTGAGATGACCCTTCGTTGATTAGTTTTCTTCAAATTTTGAAACTCTACTTAAAAGCCTCTTTATATTTTATCAAAACTAAAACTTCTAGGTTGATCTACTGCTAATTTAACTTTTTTAAACTTCTAAATATGCAATGATGACCTCTACTTTTTATGCTTTATGAAATCTAGAGCTTGTTACATAAAATTTTGATTTTTGATAAAATTTATTTAAATCTCAAACCTCTAAATAAGTCGGCTTTTATATATGCCCATTCAAACTTTAAACTGATTACCCATGCTAATCTTTGTTGACTCAAGTCCTTATGCTTTAACAATTGATAGATATCTTATTTCCATTTTGAATATGTATTTGTTATTTATTATAACTTGATTCTTCATATAATGAGTATTGTGAATGAAATCCTATTGTTTAGCACTAAATTTAGCTCTTTAACAGTGGATTCTTTAGTTCTTTGGAGGTAATTAACGGTGGAGATGTGTACCTATTGGAATGCCTATTAATTTCACAAATAAAAATAAAAGGGCGTGTTTATTATTTTAGATTTGTCAAAGGGCAAAGGGTGCATTATACTTTAGTTTTTTTTTTAAAAAAAAGACCCACTTAATTCCCTTTCCATTTATTTCTGTTCTAAATTAAAGTAAAAAAAATAATTTTTATTATTTAAATCGAACCAAATAGAATTGAATTGGATTAAGAAAAATAAATAATTTTTAAAAATTATTTTATTAATCTTGTTTAGTATTTTTCATTTTTTAAAAAATATTTAAAATTAAAAATATGAATAAATTTAGGAAATCAGTAAACATAATTTTTTTAAAAAAAATTAAGCTTTTTAATATCATGACTTTTAAATGAAATTACCCGATGAAATAATTAAGTTTTTATTATTTTTCTTGATCTGATTTGGTTGGGTTTAAATAAGAAAAAAATTATTTTTTATTTTAATTTAGGTCTCAAATAGGCAGGATATTTTAGAAATTACGTACGTTCTCAGATGAAAAAATAAAGTATAATGCACCTTTTGATAAATTCAAAAAATTAAATACGTTTTTTAAGAAAATCTCAAAATAAAACCCCACAATACGAGTAACATTTATGGAAAAAAAAGTTCTCGTCTTTTTTCATTTTCCTTTTACAAAGATTGCGAGAACCATAAATTTTTTCTTTTCACATCCCTTAACATGGGGTAAGACTTGTTCATCTCAAACACCTTTCGCCGTCGGCCGCATGATAAAATTAAAAAAAAAACAGTAAATATGATGACAAAGCACCTGTCTAAATGACAGGTCCCTTGACATGGATAGACTTCATTAATATTCAACCATAAATGTGAATAAATAATGTCTCTAATGTTAATACAATCACACTCTACAAGACACATGCACTAATATCTATTTAAGGGATTCTTTTTTTAAAAAAATCTAATATTCACACTCAACAAATTAAAAAGATTTAGATGATATTTGAATGCATTGGGTAAGTTTTCGAGGCATCAAATTAGCCCCCACTAGGTACCCAATTGATTAAAAGATGATATATTTATTATAATAAAAAATGATCAATTTCATACTCGTAAAAAAAAAAAATACTTTCATTCTTTAGCCACTTGACAATCATATGTAAACTAATCTTATGATTTATCCTTTCATATAATCTGGAGACAGATTATGAGAGATACTTGTGGTGAATATAATCATCTTTACTATAATTGAAGATATCAAATTAGGCCCCACAAATTGGTGTAGTTGGTACCTACATGGGAGGTTGTTCCAATAGATATTGATATCAATTTTTAACGATATAAAATACTTAGTCTAGCTGTTGTACTAGGATAAATACCTCTATGATTTATTCTCTTATAAATAGTGTGAGGCCGAATGCATTGATCATTAAATATTGAAATCAAAATGTTTAATAACTTAGGGTACAAGAGGGTTTAATTGCTTGATTCTTACTATTTTGGAATGTTAATAACAAAATAAAACTAGATATTGCTTGATATGATTACTTTGAACGTAAAAACATTCGATATTACACATGTTGGTCCTCATTCAAAATAAAATTAAATTTAAAACACAATGTTGTTTGAGGTTAATTGGTATTAAGGGTCTTTTTGTCTTCATAATTTTGGCCTATTAATCTCATAAATGACGATTTTGAGAACTTAAAACTTATGGGAAAATTAGAGTTATTTTTTGTAAAATTATATTATGGAAATGGGGGGAATGTAAATTTAATTTGTTAATTTTACATAAATTTTTGTAATTTTTTATGTTTATTTTTTAAATGACTTCTCTTAATTCAAAAAAATAATTAAAAATGATATTTCTTATTGATCGAAAGAAAATTTTCTATTTATTATAATTTTTTATTGTAACGAATATTTTTAAAAAATTATATATATATATATATATATATATATATATATATATATATATATATATATATATATATATATATATATATATATATATATATATATCTTTTTCATGAAATAAAAAGAGGTTAAATAATTTAGAGTTTTAGAGGTCATTGGGTAAGAAATTGAAAATGTACATTTAAATTTTAATTATAAGAACAAGATATTTTGGCCAATTTTAATCCACTTAGTTATATATTTTTAATTATTAATTCACTTTGATATGTTTGAATAAGGCATTATGCTTTGATATGATAACTTTAATTATAACAAAAATAGTAGTGTAAATTGAATATTACAATAAATATATATTGATCCGGCGGTAAGAATGGGGGGCCCACCCTCTGAAAGGTCCCAGCCTAAGGACAGATGGAGGGCTGGCCCAGCGGATAATGGTCCGAGCGGAGCTATAGATAACCCATCCATGGGCTTGGGTTTCTGACGCCAAGGCAGGAGGATCTAAGGGCCGAGCAGGAGTCCGCTCGGCTGGGACCTAAGGGCCGAGCGGGTGGTCCGCTCGGCCAAGATAAGGGCGAGGGTACAAAGGTAGCCGAGCGGCCTATGCGCTTGTCTCGAGATATGGGATGTCAGAGAAGGCACGTCTGATGATAAGGCCGTACACGAGATTGCACGATGGAAGATCCCGCCGTCACATCAGGGAGAGGTGGATACAGTAGCAGTATGGCCTCATATATGCTCTTCTGACAGGCCCATACTTGGGTATGGTCTAAAGCAGATGACTGCTTCGATCGACATGCCTGGGCTCTTTCGATAGTTCTATATAAGGCCTTCATTTCTTCACCGGAGGTACGCGCGTCTGGATCTCTGAAGCCACTTCTTTGCTATTTCCTCGCCTGACTTGAGCGTCGGAGGGCCGTCGCCGGGACACCCCCCCCGGCTCGGTTTTGTTGCAGGTTCGCCGGAGCACTCGAGGATCCAGCAAAGAGCGCCACGTGCCCAGCGTCTGTTGACTCTTGTTCGGACAGGATCAAATTGGCGCCGTCTGTGGGAAAGCTCTTGCATTCGAACAAGAACAATGGACGAGGCTGGACGACAACACGCGGTGGCGCTTTCAACAGAAGAACTCGACGCTCTGGTCGAGATGAGGGCTGCCAAACTCATGGAGCAAAAACAAAAAGCATCCGCCGAGCGGGCGGAGCAACAAGCAACATCTGCGTCTGGTGGCCGAGCGGAAGCGCCCCCAGCCACCGTCGCATTCCATCGGGCCTTATTTCGCACCCCTGAAGCCATACCAGCCCGAAGAGATAGAGGATCTTCCTCGGATGAAATGCCAAGGCGGGATGACAGGAAGGGGAAAGCTCCCCGAGCGGACTCCTCCCCCGAGCGGATCAATCGCCAATTTTCGGAGGCTATCCTACGAGACCCTCTGCCCAAGCACTACGTGCCTCCGACGATCGGCGAATACAATGGAACAACAGACCCGGATGATCATCTGGGTAAGTTCGATAATACAGCCACGCTCCATCAGTACACAGATAAAGTGTAAGTCTCCTTACCACCCTCTCGGGATCGGCTCAGCGGTGGTTTCGGAGGTTGCGGACGGATCCATCACTAGCTTCAAGGAATTCGAGCGGCCTTCCTCCACCACTTCGCCGATGGTCGGCGTTATCAAAAGACAAGTGTCGACATTCGCCATCAAGCAAGAGCGAGAGAATCGCTCGAGGTTATATTCGGTTCAACCAAGTGGCGATGGATATCCCCAGCCACATCGGAGACGATGATGAATGCCTTCACGCAAGGCCTTGTGGATGGGGACTTCTTCCGGTCGCTCATCCGAAAGCCGCCTCGAGATTATGATCACATGCTACATCGGGCCAACGAATATATAAATGTGGAAGAAGCACAAGCCGCTCGGAAAAAGGAAGCGCGCACCTGTTCATGCCGAGCGGAAGCAGCCGCCGCTCAGCAGCCACCCAGAGGACCGAGGGCCGAAGCAATTCGATCGCCTCACGCCAGATCGCACGTACAAGAAGTGGCCGCCAAGCCAAAGAAGAGGTGGACCCCTTCCACCAGACGGATACGCACAATACGAGGGATTGCCGAAGCCTTCCCTTTGTGTCCAATCCTGTTCCCAGGAAAGCCGAACGACGGTCGCCTCCCATCGACAGGAGACGTAGGACTCATGAAGCTGACCGGACCCGCACCGAGGGGCGACATCAGCAGACACCCGATCGGCACCGATCTCCGAGGCAGGAGAATCGCCGGGCGTCTAGAGAACGGTCACGACCGTCCGCTCGGGAGGAGGAAAATAGGAGCAATACTTCCCGGGGCGAGATCAACGTTATTGCTGGTGGGCCGACCGGAGGAGACTCCAACCGAGCCAGAAAGGCGGGCGTCCGGCAGCTGCAGATCCACGCGGTCGGCTGCAGCCAAGAGCGGGCAAGTGGACCGGAAATCACTTTCGGACCCAGGGACTTAGAAGGAGTAGAAGTGCCCCACGACGCGCTGCTCATTAAAGCGGTAATAGCAAATTACACCATTCACCGCATATTTGTTGACACAGGGAGCTCGGTCAACATCATATTCAAGAAGGCGTTCGATCAGCTGCAAATTGATCGAGCCGAGCTGCTGCCCATGACGACCCCGCTCTACGGGTTTACGGGCAACGAAGTTCAGCCGGTCGGACAAATCCGGCTGGCCACCTCGCTGGGAGAAGAGCCGCTCAGGAGGACCAGGACAATAAACTTCGTGGTGGTCGACTCTCCCTCATCCTACAACGTCATTTTGGGACGACCGGCGCTCGGCGAATTCCGAGCGGTTGTCTCAACCTTCCACCAGAAGATAAAGTTCCCCGTGGAGGACAAAGTAGGAGAAGTGCGGGGAGATCAGCTAGCAGCTCGGCGGTGCTATATAGAGATGATCCGAGCAGAAGCTTGTTCCGCTCGGAAGGCGCCCCGAATTGAGGTACACGCCATAACCGAGAAACCTCCTGCTTTAATTTATGATGAAAAGGAGGAAGTCCAGATCCATCCGACCCGATCGGAGGCCACGACTTTTATCGCCTCTGATCTGGGGAAGGAACGAAGGAGAAGCCGATTCAATGCCTCCAACGAAATCATGATGTCTTCGTCTGGTCGACACATGAGTTACCCGGAATTTCGCCGAGCCTAGCGCAGCATGAATTGCATGTCCGACCGGACGCGAAGGGACTTCAGCGCCGAGCAGAATGCCACTATCCGGGCGGAGGTGGAAAAACTTCTGAAGGCAGGCCACATACGCGAGGTGCAGTTCCCGAGCTGGCTGGCCAACGTAGTCTTGGTCTCCAAGCCGGACGGCAAGTGGAGGGTCTGCATCGACTTTCGAGATTTAAACAAGGCATGCCCCAAGGATTTTTATCCTCTGCCCCGGATAGATCAGCTGGTGGACTCTACGGCCGGCTGCGAATTAATTTGCATGCTTGACGCCTACCAAGGATATCATCAAGTGCCGCTCGCCCGGGAAGATCAAGAAAAAGTAAGCTTCGTAACGGCCGACGGCACATATTGTTACAATGTGATGCCGTTCGGATTGAAGAACGCCGGTGCCACCTATCAACGCTTGATGAACAAGGTGTTCAAGGAGCAGATCAGGCGGAATCTGGAAGTTTATGTGGACGACATTCTTATCAAATCCGTCCGAGCGGCCGATCTTTTCAAGGATATGGAAGAAACCTTCCGAACGCTGCGCAAATATGGAGTCAAGCTAAATCCCCAAAAGTGCCTGTTCGGAGCCAAAGGAGGGCGTTTCTTGGGGTACATAGTGACCGAGCGGGGAATCGAAGCAAATCCCAGCAAGGTTAAAGCACTGCAAGACATGCCGCCCCCAAGAAATACAAGAGAAGTGCAAAGGTTGACCGGTCGGATAACTGCTTTATCCAGATTCATCTCCAGAACCGCCGACCGGAGCCTGCCATTCTTCAAGATCTTGCGCAAGGCCACTAAGTTCCAGTGGGATGAAGAATGTGACCGAGCATTTGAGGAGTTGAAGACATATCTGAATTCTCTGCCAGTGTTAGCCAAGCCGGTCGGGGGTGAGTCACTTTACATGTATCTGTCGACAACTGAGCATGCTGTAGGCTCAGCACTTGTGAGGGCGAGCGGCGAAGAACAGCCGGTGTATTTTCTAAGCCACATTTTAAAAGATGCTGAATCTCGTTACACTGGGCTCGAGAAGTTGGCCTTTGCTTTGGTTCTAGCCGCTCGGCGCCTTCGACCGTATATCTTGGCTCACACCATTATTGTCCGGACGAACAGTCCACTCGGAAGAGTGCTGTTGAATCCAGAAGCGTCCGGACGGCTCATCAAGTGGACGACAGAATTAAGTGAATTTGACATCCAATATCAGCCCCGCTCGGCGATTAAAGCCCAATCCTTGGCTGATTTTGTGACCGAAGTGCAAAGGCCAGAGCCGGAAGCTATGTGGAGAATATATGTGGATGGATCCTCTACTCGGCTCGGAAGTGGGATCGGAATATTACTACTCTCACCTCAGGAAGAAAAGATGCACCTATCCGTCCGGCTAGATTACAAAGCTACTAACAATGAAGCAGAGTATGAGGCCCTCATAACCGGACTGCAGGCAGCACGGCATGTGGGAGCGGGCCGGGTGACACTCTATTCTGATTCACAGTTGACCGCTCAGCAACTTTCCGGCACCTTTGAAATCAACTGTGTTCGGCTCAAACTCTACGCTGAGGCCTTTGAAAAACTCCAAGCTACTTTCCGAGAGGTGCTTATTCAGAAAATCCCACGAACGGAGAACCAGGCGGCCGACGAGTTAGCCAAACTCGCGAGCTCAATAACGCCGGTCGCCATTCAGCAACCAATTGAAAAAACGCTGCTGGTGGCGCATGTCGACCGGATGCAAGGCCTCGCGTTTCCAAGTGATTGGAGGACGCCTATTATAGAATTCCTCCGTTCGGGCACCACACCATCCGATGAATATGCAGCCCGGCTCCTCAGAAGAAGAGCCGGCCGGTTTACACTCATCGGAGATCAACTTTACAAGAAAGCTTTCTCGCGCCCTTTGCTGAAATGTGTAAGCTCGGAGGACTCAGCTTACATCCTCCAGGAAGTACATCGAGGATCATGCGGGGGTCATCCGGGCGGACGCTCATTGGCCAAGAAGATCCTCTTGGTCGGATACTTTTGGCCAACTTTACAAACAGATGCCGCTCGGACAGTATCTACATGCCTTTCATGCCAGAAGTATCACAACTTCTCCCACCGACCGGCAGAAGAGATGAAGGCATCAACCATCTCATGTCCGTTCGATCAATGGGGAATGGATATTGTGGGTCCATTTCCGATGGCGACCGGGCAGAGGAAATTTTTACTAGTGGCGGTAGACTATTTCTCCAAGTGGGTGGAGGCCGAGCCGCTGGCAAAGATCACTGAACAAATGGTTAAAAAATTCATCTGGCAACACATCATTTGTCGGTTCGGCATCCCTCGCCGACTAGTGTCCGACAACGGGCGGCAGTTCACAGGGAAGATGTTAGAGGATTGGTGCAAAAGCTACGGCATTGAGCAACATTTCACGTCCGTGGCCTATCCTCAGAGCAACGGTCAAGCTGAAGTCGCCAACCGAATTCTGCGCGCTCGGCTCGACCATTTGGGAGGGAGTTGGCGGATGAAGTGCCGAGCGTCTTGTGGGCCATCCGAACGACGCCAAAAGAAGGGAGGAGTCACACCGTTCCATTTGGTATATGGCGGTCGAAGTCGGCGTTGAGTCAGCCCGGATCCAGAGCTATGATGATGACAACGCCGAACGAAGAAACATGGAGCTGGACTTGGTAGAAGAGGAGAGGGCAAAGGCGTCCGTTCGGCTGATGGCATACCGTCAGCGGATGAAGCAAAACTACAACCGGCGCGTAATTCCCAGATCGTTCCAAGTCGGCGATCTTGTCTGGAAGAAAGTCAAGCCGGTCGGAGATGTCGGCAAGCTTGAAGCTCCATGGGCAGGCCCTTTCAAAATCATCGAAAAGCTCCGCTCGGGCGCGTATTATTTGGAGGACGAGGACGGACGGCAGCTAGATAGGCCGTGGAGCGCGAACCACCTCCAGCCTTACCGGGCGGGGTGAAAGGTGTATCACTGTAAATCACCGTGTATTTCATTTTTCGACCAAATACTTGAAATGCAGAGATGAAAAGTCAAAAGAGCGAATATAAGGCATTATCATCGTAACCCGAAGACCCCAGGCCGTTCGGCCGGGCTGCGTATAGAATATAAGCAGCGTTCGTTATTACCTGGAGCGAAGGCCTGAGCCGCTCGGCCAGGTACATTTTAGCCGAGGCTACCTCGGGGAGGATTATTTACGAGCCAAGCGCTCGATGTGGAGGCCCCGAGCCGCTCGGCCGGTGGTATACGGATCAAATTGGCGACAAGCGCTCTAAAAACGAAGGCCCCGAGCCGCTCGGCCGGTGGTATACGGATCAAATTGGCGACAAGCGCTCTAAAAACGGAGGCCCCGTACCATTCGGAAGGGGGTATATTATCCGAGCCAAGATACTTGACGAAGTGGACCCTGAGCCGTTCGGCCAGGGGGTAATTATCCAAGCTAGACTTGAAATGAAGGCCAAGGTCGCTTGACCTGGTAAGGAGTTAGCCTTGAAGACCGACGAGCACCGTCGTTAAAAATCGAGAGTCGCGCCGTCCGGCTATAAACAACCGCGCCGTCGAGCACCGACGTTAAAAATTGAGAGACGAGCCGGCGTCTATAAATCCCCGAGCGGAAGACCGACGAGCACCGTCGTTAAAAATCGAGAGCCGCGCCGACCGGCTATAAATATCCGCGCCGTCGAGCACCGACGTTAAAAATCGAGAGACGAGCCGGCGTCTATAAATCCCCGAGCGGAAGACCGACGAGCACCGTCGTTAAAAATCGAGAGCCGCGCCGACCGGCTATAAATATCCGCGCCGTCGAGCACCGACGTTAAAAATCGAGAGACGAGCCAGCGTCTATAAATCCCCGAGCGGAAGACCGACGAGCACCGTCGTTAAAAATCGAGAGCCGCGCCGACCGGTTATAAATATCCGCGCCGTCGAGCACCGACGTTAAAAATCGAGAGACGAGCCGGCGTCTATAAATCCCCGAGCGGAAGATCGACGAGCACCGTCGTTAAAAATCGAGAGCCGCGCCGATCGGCTATAAATAATCGCGCCGACGAGCACCGTCGTTAAAAATCGAGAGCCGCGCCGACCGGCTATAAACAACCGCGCCGTCGAGCACCGACGTTAAAAATCGAGAGACGAGCCGGCGTCTATAAATCCCCGAGCGGAAGACCGACGAGCACCGTCGTTAAAAATCGAGAGCCGCGCCGACCGGCTATAAATATCCGCGCCGTCGAGCACCGACGTTAAAAATCGAGAGACGAGCCGGCGTCTATAAATCCCCGAGCGGAAAACCGACGAGCACCGTCGTTAAAAATCGAGAGCCGCGCCGACCGGCTATAAATATCCGCGCCGTCGAGCACCGACGTTAAAAATCGAGAGACGAGCCGGCGTCTATAAATCCCCGAGCGGAAGGCCGACGAGCACCGTCGTTAAAAATCGAGAGCCGCGCCGACCGGCTATAAATATCCGCGCCGTCGAGCACCGACGTTAAAAATCGAGACGAGCCGGCGTCTATAAATCCCCGAGCGGAAGATCGACGAGCACCGTCGTTAAACATCGAGAGCCGCGCCGATCGGCTATAAATAATCGCGCCGACGAGCACCGTCGTTAAAGATCGAGAGCCCCACCGATCATGATTGTTCGCAAGTACCAGATTGATTGACCCGATCGGCCGTCGGTTTGCCAACACTTCGCATTCACTGAAGGCAATTATTATAGCCAAGCGCTAAACGATTCTGAGGAAATAAGTCAATTGGTTAACCCGATCGGCCGTTTAGTAGGAAGCTAGGGGAGTCCAACTGATGCTACGAATACGCAGCAACACGCTAAAACGAGACAATGAAGGGCAAACAAAAAAATGCAAGCAAAGAAACATAAGGAGGCCGAACGGCACGTACAGAAATTTTTGCATCCGCTGAGCGGATGAAATACAGAAAGCACTTGAAACAACTCGCCTCACTCTGGGTCTTCAAAATTAAAGAAGGCGTCCGGGATATCATCAATCATGGCCGCCAGGTCGGAGGCTGGAATGTGCATTTCCTCGGGAAGGTGGCCACCCTTCTTCAAGTACGCCATGGTGACCTTGACCGCCTCGAGGAAAGTTGAGGAGACGTTGCCACCGAATTTTGCGCCGAACCGCTCCGAGCGGAGGTATTCTTGGCGAGCTGCTGCTAGGCGACTCGACCCTCCCTCCTTATATTGTCTGAGCGCCGCTCGGGCGGCAATCAGCGAATCTTGAAGAACTTTCAGGTCCACCTCCGCTTTGGTGCATTCAGCCGAGCGCCCTTTCCGTTCGGCAGCTAGTTGGGCTTCCAGGTTCTTAGACTGCTGATTTAGGGCTCGGACTTCAACTTTCATTTTGTCCAGATCAGCAATCGCCCGCCTCTTCCGGCTGCTGGCGCGCTTCACGTCTGCGTCGCGTGTCTTGACCAGGCCTTCAAGTCGAGCCACCTCTGTCGCCAAGTCGGCGGACTTCTTCTGTTCGGCCTCGAGGGTTTGTTTCTCCCGCTCGGCCGATGGACCCCCTGACACTTGGAGTTTCTCCAAGAGATCCTCCAGCTCGGCTAGCCGATGGCTAGTGGCGATTTGCTCAGCCCAGCGCTGTAAGGGAAATAATAAAATGAGGAACTGGACGGTAGCATAGCACAGAAAGAAAAATGAATTTACCTGAGTGGCCTGCTGCATGTTGTTATCGCCGAGCTGCTTAGGCGTCATGAGGGCCACTTGAATCTGGGCGTCCTCGAACAGCTTGGCGAGCGGGCCCGTCAGGGTTATTTCGTGGACGGGGCTTGATGGCCGATCAGCAGACAGTAAATATTCCTCCGACGGGAATCGGAGGGTAGTTTTGATGGTCGGATGGCCGGACGGCGCTTCTTCAGTCGCGGCCGCCTGATGCGAGGACTCCCCCATGGTGGAAGTTTCGCCCAACCGACGTAAGCGGCGACGAGTTTGGGGAGGAGAGCCTGAGGGCCGTGCGGTAGGCGAAGCCACAGGGGTCCCGATCTGCGTCGGTGTGCGGTCCGGCGAATCTACCCCGATCGGCACTTGTGGTTCGCTTTGAGTCGGAAGGCTGGGGTCTCTTCGACGTTTCCGCCGAACTTCCAGTGGGGGATCCCCGGCCTGGGGGACTCCCAGCTCTGCTGGAGCAGAGGAAACAGGATCCGCCTTAACCTCCGTTGAAGCGGCTGAGGTGACTTCTGTTTCAGGAGCCGACTGTGTCCCCCCCTCTCCTGTAGCTGCCGGGCGGCTGGGGATAAGACCCCGCTCGGCGAGTTCTCTTTTAGTCGCCGCTTCGATTTCCACGGACTTCAACTTCAGATGATCGGTGGCCTTGGAGCGCCACATGACTTCAGCTGCAGTAAAAGAAATTAAAATCAATTAGACAAAAAAGACTAAGAGTAAAGAATCCTTACTCATGCGGATGGGGAGGTTTGCCCGAACGGGAGACAATCCGAAAATATACAACACCCCCTTGAGAAGCAACTGGTCGATCTTGTATCGCTGACCGGATAACCAGTTCGCCGCATGAAGATAGGATGGGTTGCTTCTGAACTTGCCGAGCTCCGGCTGAGTCGGCACAGCGGTCTGCCATTTGGTGCGGAAGGCTGGCCGCTCGGGAAGTCGGATGTAGAAGAAAAACTCCTTCCAGTGTTTGTTGGAGGTCGGCATATTATCAAAAAATCTAAAGCCTATTCTACTTTGGAAGATAAAGGTGCCCGGCTCAGATTGTTTAGGGTAGAAAAAGAAGTGGAATATTTTGGGGTCAAGAGGGATACTGTGCAGCTTAAAGAGGACGACTACCCCGCTCAGCAGCCTAAAGGAATTCGGCACAAGTTGGCCGAGCGGGATGCGAAAATAATTACAAACCTCCAAAATAAAGGGATGGGTAGGAAACCTAAGGCCGCCCTGGAATTGGTCCAGAAAGAAACAAATGGTGCCGATCGGCGGGTCATGGGGCCGGTCAGACGGGTCGGCTACAACTATTTCATAGTCATCGTGAATCCCATACGTCCGAACAAGGCGCCGAGCGCCCTCCTCATCAAATCGGCTCTCCATAGTCAGGTACCAAGGGCCCTGAACTCCAACAGCGGGTTCAGAGGAGCTTGCCATCTCGAAGGAGCAAAAAGACAGCGAGAAATCGAAGGAATGGGAGCAAAGAAGGTAGAACAAGTTGGGAGGGCCTTGTAAGGGGAGGGGAGAAGCTTACTGAGGGAAGGTAGACAGAAAGGATCACCAAAGAGCCGAAGACTGTTGGTGCAACCTTAGGTCAAGGTTGACCTGGTTGACCCGACTCAAGTTGACTTGACTCGAGTTGTATTTTGATGTTTGACTTGGGAAGATTGTTGATGCAACTTTAGGTCAAGGTTGACCTAGTTGAGTTGCATGTTGATGTTTGACACTCGTGAGGGAGTTCTATTCTTGATATGGGACAAGAATAGATGTTTGGGAGATTATTGGTGTAACCGTAGGTCAAGGTTGACCTGGTTGACCTGAAAAGTCCAAGTATGGAGACTTGGCACTGGAAAGGTCCAAGCAGGGAGCTTGGCATGCGAAAAGTCCAAGTATGGAGACTTGGCACGGGAAAAGTCCAAGTATGGAGACTTGGCACTGGAAAAGTCCAAGTATGGAGACTTGGCACGGAGAAGTCCAAGCAGGGAGCTTGGCACGAGGGAAAGTCCTGGTGAGTGAAGCCAGGCAGTGGGAAAGTCCTAACTGGGATGTTAGGCAGTGTGGAAAGTCCTGGTGAGTGAAGCCAGGCAGTCGGAGAAGTCCTGGTGAGTGAAGCCAGGCAGTGGGAAAGTCCTAACTGGGATGTTAGGCAGTGTGGAAAGTCCCGTGAGTGAAGCGAGGCGAGAAGTCTGGTGAGTGAAGCCGGCAGTGGAAATCTGGTGAGTGAAGCCGGTGAAAATCCTAGTGAGTGAAGCTAGGTGAAAGTGGAAGTCCCGGTGAGTGAAGTGGCCATGAACAGTCCATTTAGCTCAGCCGAGACCAGTGAGTGAAGCGTGTTGACCCAAGTGCTCGTCGGTGAGAAGTCTAGGTGAAGGTCACAGGAAGAATCCCAAGGACTTCGAACATAGTCAAAAAGATCAACGAGTAGATACTTGTGGAGGAAAGTCAAGTGGCAATGAAGAAGGAAGTGCCGGCAAGTCTACACTAGCAGTCGAGTGGCGTCGGATGAACAGCACCAACAGTCAAGGGACCGGAAACGGAGGCAGCATGGTCACACCAGGAGGCCGGACGATGCGGTGAACATGTGTCCGCCGATCGGCAGAAGGCATCAAGAGGCGAGGTATCGATACCGATGATCTGTGTCTTTTCATCAGTCGGCGACGCGTAACACACGAGACTGGCACCGATCGTGAGTCGATCGGCACCGAGAGGATATCACCGTCATCCCCGATCTCCTGATCGACGAGATCGACACCGATCCATGGACGACGAGAGGATGAACGAAGGTAGCCGAGTGAACCACCTCTTCCCTGATCGGTCCACAGACCGATCAGGGTTCTAGCCGTTGCGACGCAACGGCTAGTTTCTTCTGTCTTCTTCGCAGGTTATAAAAGAGGTTGAGAAGCTACTGTTGATCTTCTTCTTCTTCTTCTCTTTGCCCCTGCTTCTTGCTGTGCTTGAGCTTTGCTGAGCTCTCTACTTCGTGAAGCTTCGTGTGAGCTTCCCCGGCTGGTCAGCTGCTGCTATCGTTCCGTGAAGTTGCTGCTTCGTCAACGGAAACCAGTCGAAGGCAAGATAGTGTGTGTTTTTACATTCTTATTGTTCTTGCTTCTTGTTGTATTTCTTGTACACTTATCTTGCTGTTGCAAGAGACTTTGTGGCGAGGTTTCTCCACCCAGAAGGAGTGTTTGATTTAGCCGGTTTTCCGGGGACTCATCCACCGACGGATTGATAGGGCTCGTCCACCTTACGGACACGCCGAGGAGTAGGAGTTTCATCTCCGAACCTCGTTACATCGATGCGTTGAGGTTTGATCTCTTTCTTTGTCGTTTCTACATTGTATTTTCCGCTGCGCTAACCCTAATCGTAGGAAGAAACGCGAGCAAAGATTTGGGGCGGCTATTCACACCCCCCTCTCTAGCCGAGTACGAAGAGATCCTAACAAAGACCACCGAGAGGCGAAAGCTGGGACGGCCGGAATGATGCAGCAGCAGCGGACACCTTCGACTGAAAATTCGCGATGAAACAGAGAATGCGGCGTAAAAAGGCGAAGACGAGGGCTTTATACGAACGAGGCTGGTCGGCCTCGTCCGTTGGATGCAGGTCACGGAAGACGAAGTCATCATCTAGCGGTCCGTTTCGAAATAACCAGCGTCCCATCGTACGGATCATCACCGCCACGCAAGAGGAGCCACGTGGCGCTCTGTCGCCAGGCACAATTAATGCGCCCATACCGCGCATGCTTCGACTTAATGAAAAGGATTTGCGTGATTTTCGAGAAGATCTAGACAAGCAAACATCCATGTTGAGCGACAAGACAACCGGAATGAAGAGCCGAACGGCTGAATTTGGAGGAAGGGCCGAACGGCCCCACGGATACTATAAGTGACGGAAAGGCGACGACCGCCCGCTCGGACACATAGTCCAGTCAGTCGGACTCACTGCCTCCTTCGACTAGACTTGAAGGGAAGGCAAGTGATCCGGCGGTAAGAATGGGGGGCCCACCCTCTGAAGGGTCCCAGCCTAAGGACGGATGGAGGGCTGGCCCAGCGGATAATGGTCCGAGCGGAGCTATAGATAACCCATCCATGGGCTTGGGTTTCTGACGCCAAGGCAGGAGGATCTAAGGGCCGAGCAGGAGTCCGCTCGGCTGGGACCTAAGGGCCGAGCGGGTGGTCCGCTCGGCCAAGATAAGGGCGAGGGTACAAAGGTAGCCGAGCGGCCTATGCGCTTGTCTCGAGATATGGGATGTCAGAGAAGGCACGTCTGATGATAAGGCCGTACACGAGATTGCACGATGGAAGATCCCGCCGTCACATCAGGGAGAGGTGGATACAGTAGCAGTATGGCCTCATATATGCTCTTCTGACAGGCCCATACTTGGGTATGGTCTAAAGCAGATGACTGCTTCGATCGACATGCCTGGGCTCTTTCGATAGTTCTATATAAGGCCTCCATTTCTTCACCGGAGGTACGCGCGTCTGGATCTCTGAAGCCACTTCTTTGCTATTTCCTCGCCTGACTTGAGCGTCGGAGGGCCGTCGCCGGGACACCCCCCCCCGGCTCGATTTTGTTGCAGGTTCGCCGGAGCACTCGAGGATCCAGCAGAGAGCGCCACGTGCCCAGCGTCTGCTGACTCTTGGTTCGGACAGGATCATATATATATATATATATATATATATATATATTACAAGTGAAATTAATTTGAAGAATTACAAATTTTGATTGCTAAATTTTACCTATATTTTATATATAGATTTACCAAAATTTATAATTCAAAAGAAATTTATAATGTCAAATTTGCTCGGGATGGTGCTATGGTTAAAACATGATGTGTTGTTACATAAGATCTTAGGGTCAAAATTCGGTACATTTGAGCATACCTTTCTCTATGTCTTGATCATCTACTTTAATAGTCAGTAATCACCCGTGATGTATTTTTTCTATGTTAATCTAGAGACAGATAGTACGAATATTAAGACTAATAATTATGTGTAATTTATTTTATCTATATTAATCTAGAGATATGATGGAATCACCTTTTATCCTATGGTAAGTCGTGCATTTGTGATTAGTGCACACGAAGATGCATGCGCACTTCTAGTTTGTCTTGTCATGTTTCGTGACATGGCCATGGTCCTACGTCATTAGCGCCATGCAACCAAAGCATGATACCTGGAGTCAGACGATATTTGTGGTTAGTTTAGACGGCGCACCTCTAATTTGCCCTTAGTCTATGTTTGGATGGGTTGAGGTAAGGTTCATTAATGGAAGGGGATGGAAGGGGAAGGGAGGAAAAGGAAGGGAAAGTAATATATTTATCTTACCCTTGTTTGGAAGGGAGGAAAAGTTTATGTGAGAGGAAAGGGATGGAATGAAGGTTAAATATACAAATTTACAAAAATATCCTCTTATTTTTTTAATAAATCTGTATGTGAAAAAATAAATAAGGATATAATTGTAATAATTTCTCCTTACCCTTCCTTACACCCCAATTTGGGATGTAAGGAATTTCGCTTATTCCCGAACATACAAGGGGAAGCTTTACCCTTCTCTCCCCTTCCCTTTCATAGCTCACTCTCTCCCAAACAAGGATAAAAATTCATTTTACCCATGTTTACCTTTCCCTCCCCTTTACTCATCTCCTCCCAAACAGAGGGTTAGTAGTGTTTCGTGATCTAACTTTGGTCCGATTTATGGCTCTTGAGATCATGTTCTTACCGCTACATGGGCCAAACCAATCGACGTTTATAAATAGCTCACAAGGAGGCACCTCAAATTTGCCTGGATTGATGTTCCTCTACATGGCCTTGACTGCCTTTGTGCCAGGGGTGCAAGCCAATCTAATGGAATAATATAAAAATATTGATTTTTAAGCTTGAGCTTGAAATATATGTGTGATATTCAAATTCAATTCAAATTTTGCTCCAATTGATAATAAAAATGTCTCCTAATTCTTTCTTTTTTTTTTTTTTTTTTTTTTTTTTTTTTTTTTTTTTTTTGACCTTTCTCATATAAAACACGCTGCACTAGGATAAATGCTCCTGTGATTTACCCCCTTCCAGAGAATGTGGGGCAATTCTGGAGAGTCGTTAAGGTGATAGCTTCACCTTTTACTTCAATAATAAAGATGTCTTGATTTCACCTGACTTATCTTGGAGATAGATGGCTTTCCCCTAGTTCGTCTACCAAATAAATCTAGAGCATAACTTATGCACACTTAGAAACCCACTTTTAGGATATCCATCCTATTTAGGATTTGAATCCTTATTCTTTTATTGCTCTGAGTATTTTACCATTACACCACAATTGTGCGAGCATCTGTCTCTCTTTTTAACAACATGGCCATCAGGTCCACCAATATGTACATTGCTTGCTTGCTTCTTCATCAACTACATAAATTATGTGCACTTCCTGAGAACCTGGCAATATTATTGACAAAGAGGCACACTCCTGTCATTTCCATATGGCAACCCGACCCTACACACATCTGACACATCTCAGTTGTGTCTGTACTTTCTTCTGTTCTATATGATTCAGATCCAAGACTGCCAGAGATCCATCTTCTTTCCACTCTCAAGGCATAAAATAATGCTTACTTCATGCAATTATTCAAGAGGAGGGATTTGTGAGCTGGCAAGGGTTCAAGGTCTGCCAAATGGCACATTGGTGCCGCGGTTAATAGATTAGAAAACTACATCTAATGGAACAATCCCATTTTTGCTATCTCTATCCTTGAATCCACCAATGCCTGTCCCAAATCTGAATGACAAAAGTTTAGAAGTTGCATCAGACCTTTATAAAAGCTAGCTTAAAGTGATTAAATGCATGGACCCTATTTGTATAGTCAACCTCAAATAATTGGAGCTAGCACTCTTTAGAACTTCTTTGCAGAGGACTTCTGCAAATTGAATCCTCAAATACTTAAGATTGGTTCAAATTTTCAAAGCTGCAAGTAGTTTTCAGGTGATAGTAATGAAGAAAGTGTCTCAACAACAGAACCAGTCTCTTTGTTGAGGTCAGCAAATCCTCTAAGTTGACTTACAGGATGCTTAGCACATGAACCTACAAGGATTGAATGAACTTGCCAACAACTCTAGATATTGGTGGTATCCAATCTAAGAAAGTTAAGACCTTGTCATATCAGTGTCCTTGTTCTGCCTCACTGGCATTAAATCCTAGATGCATACTAATTGTTGCTGACAGTCCTCTTAGGAATGAGATTTGTGAGAGTCATCTTAGGAACAGGGAATTTTACTATATATAAAACAAAAATGATAAACCTATTCAAGCTATAAATCCGATGACAACTGATGGCAACCAAGAAAAAAGAGAGTATAATATCTGCACAATTAATGATAAATCAGGATGAAGTTAAGAACGACAATCATTGACAGAAGCACCTAATTGTCATTTACACCAATGATCAAGATCACTTCAATTTTAAACAGAAATCACATCTCACAATTCATAGCTGTAAGAGAATGCTGTAAAGAAACAGAAAGGATTTAATGAGGTTAATTTCATGTAATTCTAAGTCAAAACGAGATAAAGACAGAGGAGATGACACCACTGCACAGGCTCAACAATTGAGGCTGGATTGGTGAATAATTTTTCAAGAAAAGGCCAATTGTATGCTGGACCAGTTGCATAAAGAACCACTGAAATGGATGAATGGTGTGATCTCAACTCTCCAACTTCATCCACTGTGCAAGATTATGACAGCATGTCCAAGGCACTAAAGAAATAGATGTGGTTCCTACTACCACTTTCTACTTTCACCAAACAGTCCAACTTTAATCTTCCTCACCTTTTAAACATGCTAACACATCATTCGGCCATAGTTTCCATCAGTTGTGATTCAAATTGTTTTCTAGCATTTATGATTTCAATTTCCATACATGTAGCTAGGATTCAATATCATGAACTACTTTGTCAAACTTCATTATTACTTATGATCACAGTAGCGCTAGAAATTGATACAAGGCAACGATCAGCACACAAGGAAGTAATCGACATCATAGTTTAGCACCCAATTGCGGAATAGTTTACGTACTTATCGCGATCAAGGCCGACGACCTAACAAAGCCACCGATCCGGGGCGAGGGAGGCGAACGGTGGCGTCGTCCACTACGGCGCACGTCGCCTTGCAGGATCCGTAGAAATCGAAGATTCGGAAGCGATCGGAGACGGTCGCCGCTGATCGTCGCGGGAGGGATGAGCCACAGATATGATCGTCCATGAGGCCCCTGGCGCAAAGGGCGAGCGCGGCGGCGAAGGGGTCGAAGGGGGCTTCGGCGCCGCGAGAGGAAGAGGACGCGGATCGCCTCTTGCGGGGCGCAGGGAGGGCGGAGCGGAAGCGGAGAGGGGGCGGAAGGGGGAGGAGGGGGTTGGGGAGTGGAGATCCAAGGGAGGCAAGGGGAGGCGGCGATGGGTCCTTGGGGATGCCGGGACGCTGCTCCCAGGAGAATGGGACGGCGGAGGAGGCCGGCAGAGGAGACGTGGGAGCGGAGAAGGGCCGGGATCGAGTGCGGGAGGAAATGCGGGAGGAGCCGGAATCGTCTTTGGATCCGTCGTCGGTGGGCTTGGGCTTGGAGGAGGCCGGCGGCGGTTCCTCCATAGGAAGGAAGCAAGGGGGACTGATGGAGCGCGGCTCTGTGATCGTTATCGTACATTTTTGTTGGGGATCGCCGTGTGCTATTTATAGGGATTGCAGAACGCCGGCCGGCTGGCCCACCCAAGCTACCAATTAATTTCCATTACCGACAAGTAAACACTTCCAAATTATTGACCTTTGAATAAGTCAGTCCATATATATATATAATTAAAATGATTTTTAATTTAATTTTATTTAAAATATTATATATTAAATATACTTTTTATTAAAAATTCTTTTATCGACTCCATCAATATTATCAAATAATTTTACTTAATTACTCTATGTTAGAGTAATTTTTATCAAAATTACTTCTACTTACCATAATTTTTAATCAATTTGCATTGTGTTAGAACAATTTTGATTAATTTGATCGATTTTAATTTTATAAATATTTTTATTAAAATATTTAAAGTATTTATAATATTTTAAATCAAAATTATTACAATAAAATTAGAATAAAAAATAATGAAACGTAGTTTTGTTTTATTTATTTATTTTTTGAAATAAAAACAGGACTCCTTTTGATGATCGTAAAATTAAGAAGAAAAATATAAGAGTGTTTCATATGATTAATTCCAAACATATTCATTATTATTATTTAAAAGAAAAATGGTTTTATACGTGAAACAACAACATTGATGGGTCAAATTGTTCATGATATTGGCGTGCTGTCTTTTCATTGGCAATGAGTGATAGTCCGAAACCATATAATTATTTATTAAAAAAATAGTCGAAAAGCCTCTTTTTGAAAATTATGAAAGGGATGTTTTTTTTTTTTAACACATTTTATTGAATCGCGTGAGTACTATTGACCACATCGATATTATCGTAACAGTCCTAAATTAATAGGGAATGATTCAAATCGTGTCTCAATTAATTTAACTACGGGATAATAATCTCACGGTCACATGTTATTTTGGAATGATTTTAAGATTTTTGTTTTCGATGTTGTAATAAGGTTTTGTTATTTTTGAATTAAATAAATCTAAATATAATCTAATCTAACTTATTAGTAGAAATGTAAATTCACTAAATTGATTGCAAGGGAATTAAAGGAGTATAAGCGACCTAAATATTCAAATGAAATGAGCATTACAAAAACTAACAAATGAAACTGTATTTTTGTTGGGGCTGCGCGTATCCGGTGAGGAAGGGAATCCCCTCTCCTCTCCGGTGAAGGTGGAGGCGCTGCTTTGCATTCAGAGATGGATGAGATGCTCTCGACGGTGGAGATGAGATGGATAGGAAAGGTGTGGTTACCGGTGTTGGATGGAGATGGATAGATCTAGATGGAGCTTGCTGTCCGGGTGGGGAAGAGATGAATAGGGAAGGGAATCCCCCTCTATGCCAGTGGTGGTTTGCGGTGTGGAGCTCCGATGGTGGCGTTTGGTGGAGGAGAGGTAGCCTTGATGACGGCGTGCGATTGTGATGAGGAAAGCTTCGTTAGGGAGGAGTTAGGAGATGTGATCGTGATCCCCTTTGTGCGTGAGTTGCAATTTCAAGCCCCGGACATAGTCGAGTTGGTCATCGTATGATAAACTTACAAGAATGGGTGCAAGAGTCGATTTCCGACAAAGTCGAGAGAAATACTCTCTCATATGATTGTTGGTGCAATCGTCATAGGGTTAAGGCTGACCAAGTTGATTAAGCTCGGATTGACTTGAGTTTGAGTTTCGTTATTTAACAATATGTGCGAGAGAAGTCAAGTAGGTCAAGAGAGTACTGAATACTTGACTGTGAAAGACATAACTAGAAGTTAGACAACGGAAAGTTCTAACTGGAGGTTAAATAACGAAAAATTTTAACTGAGGTTAGGCAAAGAAAAATCTAACTGGAGGTTAGACAACAGAAGATTTTAACTGAAGGTTAGACAACGGAAAGTTTTAATTGAAGGTTAGGTAGGTGAGAAGTTTACCTAGCGACTAACTAACTGAGGTTAGGCAAGAAAACCTAAATGAAGGTTAGGTAGATGAGAATTCTACCGAATGACTAGTTCTAACTGGAGTTAGGCAAAGAAAAGTCCAATGGGAAGATTGGCAAGGAAAAGTCCAAGTGGATCAAAAGGTAACTGGACACTTGATGATCGAAAGTCTAATAGGAAATTAGAAAGAAAAAGTCCAAGTGGGTCAAAAAAGACCAGACACTTGATGAAGAAGTCGTGGAAGGCCAAGGTTAACTGGATATTAGGCAACGAGAAGTCCTAACGAGTCACAACTGACTTTAGTGTTGGAGAAAGGAATCCTAAACTCAGATCAAAACTTAGGGTTGGGTAATTGATTAGAGCAATCGATTGAAGACCTTATTCGGGAGTACAGTATGCCCCGAAATCAATTGGGCAATTCATTGACGATGGGACTAATCGATTGGCTGATTTTTTGCGACAACATAGAATGTGCTAGAATTGATTGAAATAATTGATTCAGCAGAGTTCAATAGATTAGGCTAATCAATTAGAGTGCTTTTCATGAGAACAGAAAGCTTCTTAATCGATTGTGTCAATCGATTAGAAGTTGTCAGTTGTCAATCGCCAATCGATTGGATGGGCGAAAAAGAGTCATTCTATTGGTTTTGAATGGTCGATCGGACATGAAAATCGATTGAGAGTAAGGCCAATTAAGTGAGAGTCATTTTCCAACCCGAGAGAAACCCTAGATAAGGGGGTTTCATGATTGATATGAGGTGTTAAATGAGAACTTCGGGCTGACATGGAAAGCGAAGTCAAGGTGAGATAGAGGTCTAAATCAAGGAAAGGTGGCGGTCAACGAGCACCATTGGATAGAGCTCAGCCTCTCATCTAGTTCTAAGGCCCACAATTCAAGGATGACCGATTCTACCCGAGGAACGAGCATCCCAGTTCTAGGCGCGGTCGATAATCTAACTAGATTTGAATGACTCGAGATATTACTTCAGTGATTATGGACTAGACAACAATTGTAAGGATGCCCAACCGAAAGGTTGGTCTGGTCCCTAGGGACTTAGTTCTCCATTCTCTAGAAGACGAGTGATCTTGTATATGTACCGCAGGACGACCATAAAGTCGTCTAGGCTCAAGGGATTCGCTTCTATGATTTCACTCATATCTCTAGACGCCCAACATATATTTAAGGAACCCTAAGAATCGAATGATATTTCACTCAGATTTTTAGACGCTTATCATATATTCGAGTGGCTCTAATAATCGGATGGTATTTCACTCAAAGCTTTAGACTCCCAACATATATTCGAGCGACTCTAAGAACCGAACGGTATTTTACTTAGAGCCCTAGTCTCCCAGCACATATTTGAGCGACTCTAAGAACTGAGCGGTATCTCACTCAGATCTCCAGCTTACCATATATGTATATCAGAGTAGTGCATAGTGTAGGCCAACCTTATAAAACTCAAGGTTCCATTTATTATTCGCCCAGGCGTCAACGCCTCACCAAGATATACTCAGGAAACAACATTGTCAAAGAATCTTAACAACTTATTAGAGAATAACAACCGTCTAGTAGAAAATATTCTTCTAAGATGATGCAGGTTCAATGAACCTTCCACGGAGGCGGTTATGCTTCTCCTTAGTCGACATACTATGACAACATATTTTTTCAACCACCTCCTTAATAGCGTTAGTAACGAAAAGTATACACACGGGTAGCGGAAGATTCCTCGGACGGGCTATACGCCCTCCATGATGCATATACTCCGTTACTCAACAACTTCTGACACCTGACATTCTCTGTCATCTCATAATTGTGGAGGTTATGGAGGTAATATATAAACAGGGGGTCCTCTCCGATGGCAAGGTATGCACACTTCATTACACTAAGCACGCATCCTGCTGTTCGTCACTACTAATCTACTTCCCGCTTGGGCAATACACTAATTTGAGCATTGGAGGGCCTTCGCCAGGGAGCCCTTCCGTGTTTTTGGCGCTAACGTTTTGTTGGCTTGTTTGAGTGTATGTAGGAAGCTTAGCACACCAGTCAAGAGTCTTTGATTATATCCAAAGGTCTTCATCCGGTCAACACCATAGCCACCTACCCAGCGTGCCATGTCCAGCTTTCAAATAGGATAATTGATATTTTCAAGAAGCCAATTCTTGTGAAGTTAGAAGCCAAGTGCTGCTACATTTTAACTGATCAATAGATATTTCGAAGCAACAAGAAAGCGCTCAATGCGAGATTCATGTAAAGTTGTTTGTATTCATTGTATTTGCTTTTATTTCTTATTGTATTTCTCATGTTCGAGATTGTACGAGGCTTCTCCACCTCTAGGAATGAGGTTTTCTAGTGAATATGTGACTGAAGAGTGAACTTTTGGATTAGTCATCTCAAGGAGATGGATACCATTTAAAATTGAAGGAGTTAGCATTGTGGAATTTTCGCTTCAAGTTTTCATTGCAAATCAAGTTCGAAGAAATGAAGCGAGTTATTCACTCCCCCTCTAGCTCATACGTGTCCTAACAATGATGGCTTGTTCGATTTTCTAATTTACCTCTTTACAAATAGCTATGGGGCCGACTGTGTAGGGCTCCCGGGTCAGCGTATGACCTTCTGCAAAAAGAGAAGTGAGTTGCAATTCCGGATCTGGATTGGGGCTGCCCCTTCTTGATGGAGAATGAACTGAATCCATTAGGAAGTGAACCGATGGCTGACTTCAAGTGAACCAACTCCAAATTGAACTGCGTCAAGATGAACTAGCTTCTCCTAAATTCTAGTCTTGGATTCAATTGGTTCAATTTAAGTCCAGTTCCAAGCCTATCTTTAATTCTCTACAAGACAAGATTCATATTTTAGATATAATGCCCTAAATGTTGGAAGAATTGCATCGAAACTTCAAATAGATCTAAACTCGTAAAACATGATATGAACCAACATTTAACTATATCAGAGAATATAAACATCAAGTATAAAAGCCACAACAATATATCAAAATATTAGTTATCGATTATCAATTCCTTTTAGTATCCAAATTTTAAAATTAAAAAACACACATTGCTTTCCCATTATACCACTCACTTCTTTTCATGTTTAAAATTGTGCTGTATGATCTATTCAAAAATTCATTGCTCTTGATGCAGTGATAAGGAGGGGCTCCACCGGGGGGAGAAGGTTCTGGTCAGGCGAGCATGCCCCGACCAGGGGGAGAAGATTCCGGTCCGATCCTGCCTTCGACACGGGGAGGTGTCAAATGACCGACGCTTAATAGAGTATTGGACGCCGGACGGAGGAGGAGATGATGTACAAAAGCTGGGTCGAGCGACTACCCAACTTGGCCAGGCAGCAGAACTCGACATTGGCAGAGTGGAACTTCTATCAAGCGGGCGTGACACAAGCACAGGGGAGTTACGATCGAGCGGATGAGACATAGGAACAGTGGAGTTACGACCGAGCGGACGGGACACAAGAGTAGTGAAATTCCGGCCAAGCGGTCAACCCGCTCGGCCTAGCAGTATACTCCCTCTAAATCCATCGACATCTTTTTGGGAGTTAGTGTCGCTGATATCGGGCATGGACAACCAGAAGATCGTACGACGGAAGCTTTCACTGTCACTTCAGAAATATGTCCGACCTGTTAAGGTACTGTGTCAAGGATACTTTACTGACAAATCTTTTCAGGAGAAACTTGGGGAAGCGTGCCCTCCTTAGGGAGCGTGTACACATGTTATAGGTGCTCTATATAAAGGGAGATCCAAGCATCGGCTGAAGTATGCAATACGCGATAGACACTATTCTTGCTACTGCTCATTCTTGTTGCCCCACCTTCTGCTTCACCGCCGGTGACTACTTGAATGTCGGAGGGCTAACGCCGAGGACCCCTTCTCTGGCTCAGCACTGACATAATCTATGTTGCAGGTCGGAGCAAAGTCTACAGGCGGTCAGCGGGAGTGTTATATCCCTAACTTTCCATCTCATTGACTTTCGGAAAGGATCAGCTTTCAATTTACATTGTCGTATTAAATATGAGGGCATAATTCATTAATGAGGCTTGCAGAAGTATATTAATTGTGATTAGAAGTAATTCGGAGTTTTCTAAGTCCATCAATCAATTTTAGATATTCTTGAAAATCTTTTTAATGTATCCATGCCCTCATATCTAAATATTGACAACGTAAATTGAGAGAGGTGAATATATAGACTTGCAAAAGTTTGATAAAATTTATCATAAGTTCATTATGAAGTTTAGTATAAATGATATTCACTGACTAATACTATCAAAGTTTTCTTAGGATTCCTTGATTCAAAAAATTTTAAACTTTTAAATTTTGGAATGGTAAGATGCATCAGCTAATTTTATTCAAAACTAACTTATAAACAAACTATTAATTATTTAAAATCAAAATCAATATATTCTTAGAAGTCTCTTTATAATATATTTATGCTCTAGTATCTGAATTCAAACGTGTAAATTAAAGGTAATGGATTTTGGAACGGATTGAGAAAAATTTAAATGCGGAAAGAAGGGAAAGGTATAATGAGAAAATGCTGTGTTTTTGAAATTTTGGAACTTAGTTACTCTTGAATCTTGCTGGTGCCTTTCTTTTACATCATTTTTTTTAATCATAAAAGAGGAAAACAAATCTTTAATGATTATGTTTTTACAATCCTTGAGTTTACTCATCTGTTTTTGAGCACGCTTGTTGCGCTTTTTCTTAGAAATTCACAAATTTCAAAATATTTTCTCGTGTTTACTTTGAATGAAATAGGAAGGAAGGAGAGGGAAGCAATTGACTTTCCATCAAAAATGGGAAGATGGAAACAACAAAGACGATGGAATTTTTAACGGGGCTAGGTGATGGAAGATTTTATTGGGAACTAAGCAAATTTAGTTGGGAGTTAGGCTAAGTCCAATGTGAGTCAATTGGAAGTCGAACACTTGACAAAGAGAGAAGTCTTAGAAAAGTAAACTCCAAGCAAATGAACTTAGTAAGTTAAGTAAATCAAGTACTAGATTATATTTATTTTGTTATTCCCGGGTAGGGGTGTCAATTCGGGTGGGTCGGGTCGGGTTGAGTTTTTTTTTTTAACCCAACCCGAACCCGACCCGAACCCGAGTTCAACCCAAAACACCTAAACCCGAACCCGAACCCGACCAACCCGATCAACCCGAACCCAACCCATATAATCCGAAAATCCGATTCAAAACGACTTTTTTGGGCTATTTTTCCTATAATTCTTCACTTTTATCTCAATACTCCATCATTATCATACAAATATACATTAAAACATCTAAATTTTTAAAATAAAATTTGATTTAACCCCAAAAAAACCCACAAACCCCTATATTTAAGTCAACCCGAACCCGACCCAACCCGAAAATTTTTTACTCTCCAACTCTCCAACCCGAACCCGAAAATGCCCAACCCGAACCTGATTTTTTTTGGGTCGACTCGGGTTGGGTCGTCGGGTCGGGTTCATTTTTGACACCCCTATTCCCGGGTGGCTTCTGGAGTATGCAAACTGATCGTCGAGGCTAGTGTTCGACACTATCTCCGTAAACGATATTGCTCCGCTACGGTGCTTAACGGATTGTTGCAATTCGTTCATAAGATACAACGACGACGAACGTCTCGGAATCGTAGCACTCCGACTTCCGAGACCAGCGAACCTTCTAGTAGACTTCTTGGACTCTTGAATGCACAAGATGAGATGAATGCTTGAGGAAGAGAAGAGAGGATTGAGTGAAATATTCCATCATCTGGAGGGTTCTATTTATACTGAAAGAAGAGGTTGACTGACTGTCCTTTGGGTGTGTGGATGTGTTCCTTGGGCTGGATCGATCTAGATCATCCATATTGTAACCCTTCACCAAGTCCACTTCAATCTCATCCATCAGATCTGAGGAGTTGTGACCCTCAGATCCCGCCTATTGTCATCGGCCATCGGATCTGGATCCATTGATTCGATGCTTCAGATCAAGTCTCATCCCAAGCCGTCAGATCGTTACTCTTTGCGATCCAACGCTCTAGATCGCATCACAAGCGATCCATCATACCTATTTGATCAACGTTGATCAACGGTAGTCATCCATTCCCTAAGTCAACTGTTCAGTCATCTCCCTTTGCCCACGAGGATGCTGCATAGGTGCTGCCACGTCAGGTACGAGCATGACACGTCACCCGAGTGCCACGTAGGCACTGCAATGTCTAGTGCTATAGATTTAAGCTCCTCGCGACGATGCGAAGTGCAAAGCGCGCCTACAAAGCGTCCATTGCGCACGTGGTGGGTGGCGGGCTCACAGGTGCGAGCACCTGCTTGCCCTGGGCTAAGGGAGCACCTGTCCTTTTATTTTTGTGTTAACTCCATTAACACATCTTCATTAATAAGTAGAGAATACAAATCGAGAATTTCCGATGTGGGACTATTCTCCCATGCACTTTATTAATGAATAATAAATGTTATTTTGGGTCGACTTTAAACATTAATTTCTCATTCACCCTTAATCGGTTTTGAGCAAATTAATAGTCTAAATCTATTTACGCGAATCGTAGATTTCAAATTTGAAGTCAATTACGATTTTCAACAATTGATGGCTTCCTTCCTCAAAATCGTTTTTTGTTCATTTAAGGCCCCAATATCCAACATATTTTGCTCGTTGTTTGCTTGTTTATTTTGCAAAAAACAACTTCTAGATGAAAGCTTGGATGAGACCAGTTAAGAACTAATCTAGGCCACCAAACTCATAGTATGATCGACTGGAAGGTAGTCCGGTTGATAAAAAGTGCGGTCAACTAGAAGGAATTGATCGATCAGAAGTCCACGTGAAGGAGTCTGAACGAGTTGGATCTCAGATAAGTTTTGGCTGAGATCGAGATGACTGAAGGATGTTTCGATCGACCGTGAGCTCAAAACTTATCTCGAAGATAATCAAGTTTGCGGCTAAGTCGGTGGAGGTCCAGTCGATTAAAGAAGTGCCAGTTAAGTTGTATAAAAGGTGAGTTGAGACAACATCTTCCATCGACTCTTGAAATCATCCATCTTCATTCTTGTCCTCAGAAAGTGCACCAAACTTCGCTCGTGTGGTCCAAGAAGGGCCAGGTGGAGTGTTGTAACCCTTAGGGTTTCATATCCAATCCTACAAGTTTTATTTTATTTATTTGTTTGTTATTATATCACATATTCAATAACATAATTGAGTAAGTCAAATTCAATCTAAAATGAATTAATCGGTTAATTTCTTTTTTACCAGCTTAATTTTGTTTATATTATTAAATTTTCAATTCAATTAAGTTTATTTATTATTTAAAATTTTTAGATTTTTAAACTTAATTTGATTAATAGTTAAAATCGATAACAAAATTTATTTATTCATTTTAATAATTTTATTTATTTATTTTATTTATAATAAAATTATTCGTGAATATTATTTATAAATATAGTTCACTAAGAGTTTATAATATATATTTATAAACGTTAATAAACTGGGTATAAATATATTTATTTAATTTATATTATATTGTATGTATTGAATATCAAATTGATTGGTGAAGATGGCACAGCTACTTGAGCAAGCGGTCAAGATAGTCATGAAATTATGATGATAAAAGATGATCATATTCACTTCCAGTACTGTCATCAAGTTATTCTAAGGACAACATAGAGAAGATAAATTATAAATAATTATTAATCTTTGGAATAATAATTAATATATAAGAAAAATATTTATCTTGATTATATAAAAATTTTAACTTTAAATCTCATAATAATAATATTTTATAGGCTAATTACCAGACTTTTTCGAAGGAACATTCCATCGTAAAATCACGACCAGGCGCCAAGCAGTCGCTTAACCACCCAATCATGATTTTTAATTGTGACCAACTCTTTAAAGCACCTACTCAGGAGATCACGACCGTTCAAGGGGCCACCTTCGCAGCCCACTTAGTTGCTTAGCCACGACATCGGTCGAGCAGTCAAATAGGTTGGACAGAGGGCGGAGGAAGGTGGTAGACAATAGATGTATGATGAAATGGGCTTATTGATTATTCAGTTTCAGTAATTTTAATAAAATTAATAGTGCAATCTTATTTCTTTTTACGGGAATATAATTAGATTAATAAATTATTTTAACTAGTTAAAAGTTAACTTAATTTATTAGAGCTTATTTAAGTAGGTTCGACGAAGTCGGTTGCTCAGAGTGAGGATTCAATAAATTATTTAAAAATTTATCAAAATTATAGTTGAAAAAAATATATATTAGAGTAAATTAACGTGCAGTGGTTTGTAAAAAAAGGTGGAATTCATTATTTCACCGGTTCCATGAGATTGGTAGGGAGGGTATTTTTCTTAATTTTATCGAGTTTCGACTACTTATTCATTGTTAATATTTATCCCGTAATAGTCAATTCAACTATGCCTTGAGGGTGTAAATTAAGGTGTATTTTTACCAAAAGTAAAATCTATCACTCTGGCAACTCTTTACAATTATCTCACGCCATTGAGAGGGAGTAAATCAGGAAATTGAAGTTAACCATCACACGGAAGGATAATTTATTGGTCTTTACTGGGATTCAACTCTGACTCAATTTTATAAATCGCTCATGTGATAATGATTTCGGTTATGCTTTGGGCCGTAAATTAACGTGTAGTGTGGCAAGAAAAGGATATTTGCTCATCCCCATTGTTCCGTCAATTTGTCCTTAGATTAATATAGAAGAGATAAATCACGAATGACTATTAATCATTAGTACAATTGATCAAGACATAAAGAAAAATATACTCAAAAGAAGTTGTTATTATATCACATATTCTTTTTTGCATATTTGTGATCGAACTTTATAAATCTGTAAAAGATTTATCTATCTCTATAAAAGTTTAAAAAAAGAGATATATATAGAGGAGTCATGAGTACGTAGATCTTGAATGTACTAAACCTCATGTTGAAAACTAAGTAAAAACAATTTGATGTCCTTATATTTCTTTATATTATTTTTAGTTTTCTTTGTTCGACTCAGGGGTATAGTTAGAATTCAAATTTAGGTGGAGCTAACTATCGACAAGATATAACCTTTATTTACAGACCTAGACTTATATCACTCATTGCCTGACAAGATAGCAACCTCCTCACGTGCGACCGCTAGTGAAGCGGTTGCACATCACCTGGTGAGGCAGTGTCTGTCTCGTGTGCGGTTGCTACGCGGGTGGTCGCACATGAATTGGTTGTTGGTCACTTGGCGAGGTAGCGTCCGACTCATGAGCGATCATCGCTCGTTACCTCATCGACCACCACTCGAGTGGCTGATGCTCGTTGGCTCTTGCTCAGTGATGAAATTTTATTTTATTGAATAAGAAATAAAAAATTTAGGTTAACTTTGAATAGTGGATTCCTTGTTTGCTACGGAGAGTAAAAGAGACCGTGCTGCGAGTAAGTTTAGGGTAAAACACATAAAAAAAAAAAGTTAGAATTAATATGTTTATTAACATAAATATATTTGTAATGACTTTTATAAAATTTATCATTCTAATTTGATATTTTAAAATATTATTTTTGAATTTGATATTTTAAAATTTGTCAGCGCAGGAGAATGACCAATTAATGGATTTATATGGGGCTGATGCATAAAAAATCAAAATTATTCATGATGTTTTTTAGATAGGAGGTGGGGCTAGAGCCCACCCTAGCCCAAGGGTGGCTCCGCCCTTGGTTCGACTATGCTACCAATGATTCTATTAGAAAATAAAAAAAAAACGTGAAAAAGACGATTACGTTATCACCTAGTAGCATCAAAGTGATCCTACACAACCTAGCATGATGAATATGAGTTTTGCATAATGATTGTGATCTCATTTTTCTCATTGCCTACAATTATCTTCTAGGAGGTGTAAATGAACCAAGTCACTCATGAGCTATTCGAAGCTCGATTCGATAAAAATTCGTTTGAGCTCGTTTAATAAGGCTTATTAAGATTAACAAATCAAGTTCAAACTTCATGATATTCAGTTCGTTAGCTTGTGAACCTATTCATTAAACTCATGAATCAATTTTTAAATGAAAAAATAATAGCTTTGATATTGAATTTATAGATCGTACACTCTACTTATGAAAAATATAGATAAATATATTAAATTTATTTATTATGATAAAATTATAAATTTTAATAAAAATATTATAATTTTTTCTAAATATATAATTTAGTTTTTAATGAATATTTAAATTTATAATTTATATTTATTAAGTTCGTTTAGTCTCGATAAAAGTTCGAATAAACTCGTAAACTATGAATATATTCATTAAATAAAGTTTGAGATCAGTTCGATTACAAACGAGCTAAACTCAAACATTTAAGAGTTCGACTCGACTCGGCTCGATTACACCTCCTTCGCTACAAAGTAAACATTATTTTATTTCTCTCTCTTTGTAACCTTGCCTCATGATTGTTCTCTCCGTTGACCCCACAGGTCATTCGAGTTGGTATGTGGTGGGATGCTTGCTACATAAGGTCGCGGGGTCGAAACTCAGGGTAGTCGGGGCATAAATTCTCGGTCCCTGTGCAACTCACCCCATCTGCCACATGCTCACTCAAGATGCTGTAATTTACCTCTCTCGTGATGATCTTGGGTCGGATGTGGTGGAGGCACTGGGGACGAGCGATTTCATCTTTTGTCACATGATTATTCTCTCCGTCGCCGAAGTCCTCCACACACAAATACATGACCACCCATTTATTATAGTATCCATTGTGTCCACTATCTGAGGAGTTGGTATTAAGTGATAGACTTACATCAATAAATAAGTATTTGAGTCGTGAGTGTGATAAATAATCCTTCCACTTAGAAGATCATTTAGTATATGATTTATCTCTCTTCATTGTATCATGCGGCTGATGATAAATAATGCTTGGTGTGAACATTATTACTTTTTGCATCAATCAAGTTAAGGCGAAAGAGAGGATGGATGAATGAGGGATTTGAACAGGCACTATGCCAACAATAAGGGAAGTGATAAGGGTAATTTGGACAAATGAGCATTCTTTTTGATAAAAATAAATAAATAAAAAGGTGTCTTTTATGAATATCATTATTTAATTTTTTAATATTTAAAATTTACATTTTGATAGGGAAATATTATTAAAATAATGAGAGTGAAATCTAATTATAAAATTCATGTGTTTAATTAATTAATTAATATGAAATAATAATAACTTTGCTTTCTTGATTCAAATTAGCTTTTGAAATTTATGAATAATTCTGTCCAAATTTATTCATAAGAATGGTAAGGAATATTGAATTTTGTAGACTAAAAGAAAGAAAACAATTCTTCACCACAAGATTACTGAAAAGTTAAATATTAATATTAATTCATTTTCATATGATTAAAATTTATTAAAAGAAAAGGAAATTTGATTTTTTTTTAAAATACATTAATTTATGGATAATAAATGTTAAGTAGACAAGAAAGTTTCTAGTTATAATAGTAAAAGGAATGCATTTACGAAGACTAATAATAATAATAATAATAATAATAAATTCAATGATGTAGACCCATAAGAATCCAACTATTAGCTAATTTAGGATATTGATTGGAAAAAAAAACTAAGTTTATAATTGATAAGAATGGTAAAAATATTTGTAATGAATATATGAGATCCCAATATCTTTTTATAATTAATAACTTAATTTATTCTTCATAAATTAATATTTTTTTAATAAAAACCTTTAAAATGTTTTTTAAAATAAACTTATCTTAAAAAACTAAACATACTTTTATTAAAAAACAAACAAAATCATATTTAGCTATAAAAATCATTTTGAGGGATCAAAGAGACAAATACTAGTAGACTACCACTACTGTGCTTGTCTCATAGCATTTTAAAAATGCATAAAACTTTATACTCCGAATTTACCAACTAGATAAATCATGAAAAAGACTATCTACCTATTATAAAAAAAAAATAATAGAAATCCCTTGCAACAACCAAACTTGCATGAAACAAAAGGCTTTTTTATTGACATTAATAATTACAGAGTGTTCTCACTTAGTTATGCAACAAACATACAATACAACAACAAACAAGATCAGATTGAGCAAAAAGTAATGTAAGAGAATTATACCATTAGTCTTCTTTTTCTCCCCTTCCACATTCTCTTTTTGTCCCTTTAATTTACCAATTGCATATATTCTCCACTAGCATGAACCTCCTTCACCCTCTTCTCATACTCATCATCATCATCTTCTTCATCTTCCTCTTTAGTCTCCGGTTTCATTTGTAAGCCACCCTCCAACTCATCTTCCTTTGCAAAACCCAAGTCTGACAAAGCCGTAGACAACGATGGAACGATGCTTCTTGCCTCCTCGACAATGCTCATTATCTCCTCCCCACTTTGGGGCGAGTAGGAAAGGTTGGTGGTATCCCTCTTGTAGTACATTGATTGAGCTACTTCTGTTAGCTCCCTAGGCAAGTTCTTCAAGAACCAAGGGAGCTTCCTTATTTCACTTATCGTTATCCTCTGAACAAAGACAAACTCTCTCGTGACTAGAGACTTTGTATATCGACTTGGAGAATCAATCAGTATATTACCTTTGATGGATCAGCAACAAGTATCCTGGAGAGTAGTTGCCTACAATCTCTCGAAATGTGCACATATTCTGGTATTTTGTATTGCACAGAAACTATCCTCTGCGGTCAAACAAAAACAGAAACTCAGCATCAAATTTATCCATTGTTGTTTGAGCATCTAGCCATTGTGAAACACGTAGAGATTACCGCCATTGTCTTCTTGAAGTTCTTCGGATCTTCAAGGTCTTCGAATGGATATGCTCCCACCAGCATCACATAGAGTGTTACTCCGCACGACCATACATCAGCCATCTGAGAAATTGAATCTAAACTTGAATGATTCTGACAATGGTGAAATGGCACAAGTGATAGTAGTATGAACTCTTT
The DNA here is from genome assembly GCF_018446385.1 of Zingiber officinale. Classification (NCBI taxonomy): domain Eukaryota; kingdom Viridiplantae; phylum Streptophyta; class Magnoliopsida; order Zingiberales; family Zingiberaceae; genus Zingiber; species Zingiber officinale. The sequence continues at coordinate 129,623,375 of NC_055988.1, forward strand.
CACCTCTAGCAATTAATCAATGAGCATATAGAGAAGTTTACAGTGCATAATCTTTCAATTTAATCACAAATCTTTGACGATAGAGACATGAACTCGAAACAAATCTTAGAAAGATCACCAAAAGCATATTTTTTGTTTTGTTAAATTCACAAAAAAGAAAGGAAAGTCTGAAAAGGCATGAGGTAAAACGTGTGTATAACAACTAAGAACTGATAGCGTAGGGAGGGATTACGATAGGGAGGGATTACTCATGGATTCACAATGGCATCTAGATTTATGCATAAATGCAAGTCAAAATCATAGATATTAATTCGATCACACCAACCACTGAATTGGTGGTCCAGACCTTATCGACCAATTCGGAGCACTGTGCTAGTCTACGTCTGACTGTCTGAGTTAACATCAATGCAAGAGGAGAAAGAATGGAACGCATTGAATGAGTTACTGAAATAACCTTGCCGTCGTACTCGCGCCGAGAGAGGACTTCAGGGGCGATGTATGCTGGCGTGCCCACCGTCGACTTGGGGCGGGAGTGGAGCACCGACGACTGTCGTCGCGAAGCAAATGGCAGGTGAAAGGAAGGGAATTCTATCACGGAATAGTTTTGACTTTGACTTGATTGGTGGAAAAGAGAGAGAGATGGATGGAAAGAGTCACCTTGGAGTAGCCGAAGTCGCAGATCTTCAATCGCGGCGCAGGATTGCCGTCGAGCAAGGTGTTCTCCAGTTTGAGATCCCGGTGGCAAATTTGCTGAGGTCGGCATCCATTTCGTTAGCGATTTTTTTTTTTCAGAAAGATTACGTTTTTCCGATGAAGATGCAATAGTTTTACCATGACATGGCAGTAGCTCACGCCGCAGATGAGCTGCTGAAAGAAAAATCTCGCCTGCCGATGCCACAAGTCAATCAGACAGCGAGTGACGCTGACGTTGTGGAAGAAAGCAGCAGATTTTGCCAAAACAGGGATAGGAAGGAGGGAATGACAGGGAAAGGTAACCCACCTCGTCTTCGCTGAACCTTCCCGCGAGGCAGATGCGCTCGAAGAGCTCTCCACCGGCGGCGTACTCCATCACGATCGCCAGGTGCGTCGGCGTCAGCAGCACCTGCAATGCCAAACAAACGCTCTCAAACACACGGCGTCTTCTAGCTAGGGTTCCAAAATAAATTAGGGATTTTGGCTTGCGCCGCGCGCCCAATCCGCACCTCTTTGAACCGAATGATGTTGGGATGACACAGAGACCGGTGATTGATGATCTCCCTAGCAACGTTCTCATTGATCTGCGCGACCCAGAAACGACAATCTCGAGGATGACGACGAGAAATCGATAAAAAGGGGGGCCAAACTAAAACGAAGCGGAAACAAAACAAAAAAAAAATCCCACCTTTTGGCCTCTGGGGATGTACTTCATTGCGACGAACTCGTTGGTATCCTTGTTCCTCATCAACCGAGCGACGCCAAAGTTACCGGCGCCGAGATCCTTCACAACCTCGTACTTCTCCATCTTCGTTCACGCCTCGAGATCGCGACGAAGGGGGAGGAAGGAAGAGGAGACAACACGGAGCGTGCGGAGAAAGCAAATGGAACGCGAGGAAAACGCAAGTCTTTGCACATATAAATAAATATATATATATCCAGAAGATGACTGGAAACAGAGAAAGATGCAGACTGACGATGGCGACGGCACGTGAGAGGAGGAAGAAGGCGCGAGCGGCGGCTGAGCTCACAGGATACGAGAGTCAGGTGGCGGACGACGGCGGAGGCTTCCGTTCGCAAGAGTGGGAAAAGTGCGTTTGCTTGGCGGAAAAGGCCAAAAAAAGAAACAAAGGAGATATTTTGGCCGCGTTATTCTTTTCTTTGGAGGATTCGAGTTTCGAAGGGTAAAGCCGTAAAGGAAAGTCGTGCAGCTGAAGCGACGCCTTAATGAAACGCTAATTTTTGGATGACGACGCGACGCGTTACCACAACTTTTGTCCATACCAGGCTACAAAGACGTTCCATCCCGCCCTCAAACAACTATGTAATAATTAAACCTTCTAATAAATAATTAAAATATGAACCTCATCTGAATTCGCAGCCGTATCCTTGGACCACAATCTCTTATTTACCTTTGGACTAGGAGTTGCTAATAAATGAAATCTTATGAATTCTATCTGTATAATAGATATATGTATAATAGTTGAGGTTCATAGGATTTTTACCGATAAATAAAATGATCCATTCTTTGAATCATATTTTGTAGGAAATTTTCCTCTCTCATAGAAAACGGATTTTAATAATGTTGATCATTCTGTCCTTGTGACATAGCAACGTTAGAAACACATGATTTTATAATCGAGAGATTTAAAATTTAATTCTTAGGATGTTAATATCTGGGATTAGCATTTGATTATATCGTCTATTTTAATTTAATTGTAAGATCTAAATAATTGGTAGAATTTTTTTTATCCCATCTTTTTCTTATAAAATGACTATAAAATTAATTGTGTGCGTTACCACTATAAAATTGTAATTACTATAATATATATTCATCTAACATTCATATTATAGTAACTATAAAATCATAGTTGGTATAATTATTCTGTTCATAATATTCTTGTTATAGTAATTAAAAACCTCTATTAAGGATGGAATGAGATGTTTTTTTATTTTTTTTATTTATTTAAAAAAGCGCCACACCCTCTAATTTGTGTATATATATATTCCTTATTTTTCAAATACTCTTATTTAAAACGGCAATTAACAAGGAAATAGTAAGTTTATTAAAAAAATATTTTAATATTAATTAAAATTAAACATGATAAAACAAATCTAATTTAATTAAAATTTATTCAATTTAATTAAAATTGATTAAATATTATAAGAATAATTTGAATAAATATTACTAAAATTATAATAATTTTTAATTAAAATTGTTGAAATATTAATAAAAATTATTTTAATCTGATTATAACTGACATAGATCAAAATCTCGATTAATTTAAAAAAAAAACTCTTACAATTAAAATAATTTTAATCAAAATTATTTAATAGATTGATTATGTATATTTTTGAGATAAAAAATAGAATGAAATATTTTTTCATATATTTTTTAAATAGTACAGTTTGTTTAATAACAATGAAGACAAGGAGTATTTTATTTATTTATTTATTGTTCTATTTTATTTTATTTGCATTGTGTATAGTTGTCACAGGTTCCTCGAGTCAAAGTTGATCATGATCGGATCCTTGTCGACAATTCATGCACGTGCCCGATTGGTATGGAATTGACGTGTCATCACAATCCGCAAATAAATAAAAATTCTCATTACTCCATTTCGACGGTGCAAATAATTCTATAATTTAGTTTAACCTCACAAATTCCTCTAAATATCTAGGACGGTAAACGAAGCTGAGTCAAGCTTTATCATTTTCAAATTTATTCAAGTCAAATTCAATCTAAAAATGAATTAATCAAATAATTTCTTTTTTACCAGCTTAATTTTATTTATATTATTAAATTCTCAATCAATTAAATTTATTTATTATTTAAAATTTTTATATTTTTAAACTGATTAATAGTTAAAATTGATAACAAAATTTATTTATTCATTTTAATAATTTTATTTATAATAAAATTATTCATAAATATTATTTATAAATATAGTTCACTAAGAGTTTATAATATATATTAATAAACGTTAATAAACTGGGCATAAATATATTTAAATATATTTATTTAATTTATATTATATTGTATGTATTGAATATCAAATTGATTGGTGAAGATGGCACAGTTACTTGAGCAAGCGGCGGTCAAGATAGTCAAGAAATTATGATGACAAAAAATTGATCATGTTCACTTCCAATACTCTTATCAAATTATGATGATAAAAAATGATCATGTTCACTTCTAGTATTCTCATCAAGTCATTCTAAGATCAACATAGAGAAGATAAATTACGAATGATTATTAATCTTTAAAATAATAATTAATATATAAAAAAAACATTTAGTTTGATTATATAAAAATTTTAACTCTAAAGCTCATGATAATAATATTTTATGGACTAATTATTAGACTTTTTTCGAAGGAACATTCCATCGTAAAATCACGACCAGGCGCCAAGCAGTCGCTCAACCATCCAATCATGATTTTTAATTGTGACCAACTCTTTAAGCACCTACTCGCGAGATCATGACCGTTCAAGGGGCCACCTTCGCAGCCCACGACATCGGTCGAGCAGTCAAATAGGTTGGACAGAGGGCGGAGGAAGGTGGCAGACAATATGTATGGTGAAATGGGTTTATTGATTATTCAGTTTCAGTAATTTTAATAAAATTAATAGTACAATCTTATTTCTTTTTACGGGAATATAATTAGATTAATAAATTATTTTAACTAGTTAAAAGTTAACTTAATTTATTAGAGCTTATCAAGTAGGTTCGATCAAGTCGGTTGCTCAGTGAGGATTCAATAAATTATTTAAGAATTTATCAAAATTGTAGTTGGAAAAAAAATATATTAGAGTAAATTAACGTGCAGTGGTTGTAAAAAAGGTGAAATTCGTTATTTCACCGGTTCCATGAGATTGATCCGGTTCATGAGATTCAGAAAATTATAATTGACTATTATAAATGAATATTTTTCTCAATTTTATCTTAATTTTATAAATCACTCATGTGATAATGAATTCGGCTATACCTTGGGCTGTAAATTAACGTGTAATGTGGCAAGAAAATGATATTTGCTCATCTTTATTGTCTCGTCAATTCATCCTTAAATTATTATAAAATAGATAAATCATGGATGACTACTAATCATTTGTATAATTGACCAAGACATAAGTAAAAATATGCTCAAATGAATTTTAATCTCATTATATATATATATATATATATATATATATATATATATATATATATATATAACATTATCAAATTGAGTACCAGAAAATACCAAAGAAAAAAAAATATTGGAGAGTAGATTCGGCATTGAAAATATGCTTCCAAATACGTAAATAATCAAGATTTTATAGTGGCATTCAAATTTAAAAAAAATTAATTTTTATAATTGAATTTTTCATCTCAACGCAACAAAAGGTATTTCAGAAAATAATTTAATAATAAAAAAATAGAGCGTGAGTATTTCAGAAATTTAGGTACGTGTAGTTAGGATGATATTGGAACATTTCATAAAGTAAAATTATAGTCCTCTCATAAAAAAATAAAATTATAAATGATAATTTTAAAAATTGAGAAAAAAAGTTGGATGAGGGCATTAGAGAAGTTTTATTTTTTTAAAAAATAATTAAAAAAATATAGATCCGTTATATTAACGTCTTTTCTAGTGTTGATCCTATGGATATAGATAGAGTGAGATAAATATAGGTACATATATGTTAGGTGCATGGTGGGATAAACATCATGTCATTAGTTTCTGAGAATCGACCTTGGGTCATTACGTCAAAGATGTCATGCACCCACCGTCTGGACTACCTTGGGGGCTTAAAATTTAATTTAAAGAATAGAGGATGAATAAGATAAAAAAAAATAATATAGGTGCTCACGTGTTGTCTATAGATGAATGCACATGAATTTATCTTTAGGGTTTAGGGGTTATGTTATAGTATTAAACATAAAAAAAATTCAAATCGAAAAACAAATTTAGGTGCACGGAGTGTGCGGTATAAGGTGAGCAATATATCAAAACTCTCTCTATATATATAAGTTTGATATGCTAGGAACCTTATGCAATTCACCCTGTGTACAAAGCAAATATTATGAGTGACGCTTTGTGCACGACTGTCCACTATGACATTGCCACCTTCGCTTTTTTTTAAAAAAAATTTGTTTTCAAGCTATCTTTGCCCTTTCCTCGAACTAGCATATGCGATGTTAGGCTTTTTCCTTGATGCCCATCAAGAAGGATACACTAATATTCGTCCTCTCATATTCAATGGTGATGACTTCGACTACTAGAAAAGATGAATGAAGTATTATATAAAAATAGTGAGGATCATCATAAAGAAGAGGTTCACATTACCAGTTAATGAGTCCAGAGAACCACTAGAATGGGAGAATTGGACCCTGATATCAAGAAGAAGGCTCAAGTCGATGCCTGACCACGAACACCCTCCAATGCAAACTGATGAACGAAGAGCTCAATTGAGTGGGACCTTCAACAATGCCCTGCTCCACTAGGGAACCAATGATTCAAAGGTAACTAAGCATGATTTATATTTAAATAAGATATTCAACTGTTAAATGCAGGAGGGTGAGTCTGTGAGTGAACTGCACGTAATAATCAAAGACATCTTGAATGAGCTTTACTTAATCGGACAACCCACTAACAACCGGGACATAATAAGATATGTACTAAAGGTTTTCTCCAAAATACTTTGTGGGCATTTATGGTATATACATATAAAGTATCTAAGGATCTTTCTATAATATTATTGGATGAATTATTTTGTGAATTTGAATTACATGAGCAAGCTAACTTGAGTGAAATCAGGAAAGATATTACTTTCATTGTAGGTCAAACCAAGTACAAGGAGGCCAAGGAGATCTCGACTGGAACCAAAATCCGAAGACGAATTGGATTCAGATGAAGATGACGAGGAGTTGACATTGGAGATCGTTAACATGGTTTGAAAGATGATCAAAAAGAAGAAGGGCTTCACTAAGAGGGATATTAAAATGAAAATTCAAGCCAAAGGCAAGCAAATGGGTTTGTGCAAAACTAATAAAGCCAAAGCAGATGTGATTTGCTACAAATGCAATCAAAAGAGATATTACAAGTTCGAATGCCCCAACTCTAAAGATATCAAGAAACAAAGGAAGAAGAAGGGCAGTTAAGGCCACCTGAGTCATCCTCAGAATCTAATGGCAATAGAAGATGTACTTGAGCTTGAGTTCAAGTCAGACCGTGGCTCTGAATCAGAGTCAAATCCAAACCAATAAGACTACGAGGTAACCTCTCCTTTAGTTGAAAAACTATATGCAATAATTACCTGCATGACTAGAAAATTAGCTAAGTCTAAAGAATGGATTAGATCACTTCTTAAGGAGGTGAGAGATCTTAAGGGGAGGATCAACCTTAGTTCATCAGCTAAAAAAGTTCATGAAGGAATCTCAACTTAAGCTTAAAAACTTGAGAAAAAAATTCTCTCTTGAAAGATCAAGTTGAAGAACTTAAATATACACTGGAAAGGTTCACATTGGGCTCAAAATATTTAAATACGATGCTTAAGTCTCACTTAGTTGCATACAATAAATTCGGACTTAGATACATATCTAGAGCTTGTTATAAATCATACATATCCTTAGTAAATAGGCATCCGAGCAAAAATAAAACAATTAAAGCTTGGAGTTCATAAATCAAGCTTGATTAATAAAATAAGACATATCACATATTAGATTCCCAAGGATCAAATTCATTACTTAGATAAAAAATATCAAAGTCGCAATCTAGGGTAGACAAAAAAAAAATGTATGCCATATCATTAAATAAGGCATTAATCTAGGGGAGCATTTACTTACTTTTTTTTTTTTAAATTACTTTACAAAAAAGCTTTACTATGCTTGTTATACTTGACTTGATTTCTTTCATTAAATTTTTAATTTAAAATAGGTAGATAAGACTAGAATGACTGCGGGCATTTGATCTTGACAACATAATATCAGGATGTGCCAACTGATAGTACGTTAGAGAAATTTATATTGGTGCATTTTACATTAACAGTCTAACTAAGGTTTTGATAAATGACAAGTAAATTAAGTTAGATTTTGTCGTGATCTAACCACTTGATTAAGTGTACAGGAGAAGTCCAGATAGAACGATGGACTGATCGGATGCTCACAGGGAGGCCCGAAGTAGGTCAAAGTGACTGATTACTCGTGGAGAGGCCTGGAGCAAATTATGGTGACCGGAAGCGGATGTTTACGGGAAGGCCCAGAGCAGGTCAGGGTGACCGGATGCTCGCGGGGAGACCCGGATCATGAGAGTATTGTGGTCATTCGTTTGAGGGGAGGATTGTTGGGGGTTCAATTAAAGTCCCACATTGGAAAGATTTGGTAAAGATCATGGATTTAAAAGGATGTAGGATATCTCCATTGGCATGAGACCTTTTGGGGAGAGCCCAAGAGTAAAGCCATGAGGGCCTAGACCCAAATTGGATAATATCATGTCATTGTGGAGATATGTGGACATCCTTTAGGTACAACAAGTGATATCTCCACTAATTAAGCCGGGGGAATCATTTTTAGATGTTTTTATTTTTCGCATTCTATTTGAATTGGTAAAACTTTACCTATTCAAATAATTTTCCTTAAGTTGGTGCAATTCCTCTCAAGTTCTTTTATATTTTTTATATCTCAAACTCTGCTAATCCAAGATCAAGTCTTGGCATCTCTTTTTAGTTTTCTATCTACAGCTGTGAAATGACCCAAAACAAAGGATACACACCGCCCATCCTCCCCTCTTCAAGGTGACGACTTCTTGTACTGGAAGAAGCGGATGAATGTGTACCTGAAAACAGACTTCGATCAGTGGTTCAGCGCCACCAAAGGGTACAAGGCACCAATGGACAACGTCAGAATTCCAATGGACCCGGAAAATTGGAATCCGGAAATGAAGAAAAAAACATAAATTGACTTCAAGGCCCTCAACACAATCCAGTGCGGGCTAACAAAAAAAAAGAGTTGAACCGCGTCGGCCCTCACGAAAACGCCAAAGAGCTATGAGACAAACTCATAGAACTACACGAGGGGACCAACGACGCAAAGGTAACGAAAAGAGACTAATATCTAAATAAATTGTTTAATATAAAAATACAGGAAGGTGAGACTGTCAGTCAGCTGCACACAAGGATAAAGGATATTCTCAACGGGCTTCACACCATCCGCCATCAGATGGAGAACTGGGATCTAATCAGGTATGCTCTAAACGTGTTTCCTCGAAATACATTGTGGGCATCTATCGTGGATGCCTATAAGATTTTGAGGAATTTGCCAAAATTAAAATTAGACGAACTCTTTTGTGAATTAGAGCTACACGAACAAACTAATGCCAAAATCGAGAAAAATATTGCTCTTGTTACAGGAACGTCGAAAGAAAAATCCATGACCAAGACGAAACCTAAAATTGAGTCTAACCCAGAGTCAGACGATGAAGAATGCCTGGTGAACTTGGTAAGAAAAACATTCACCAGAAGAAAGAAGAACTTCACCAAAAAGGATCTGCAGAAGATGAACTCCGCCTCCAACTCGAACAGCAAGAATGTGACATGCTTTAGATGTAACAAGAAGGGACATTACAAGACCGACTGCCCAAGTCTTAAGAAGAAGAAAGCTCTAAAGGAAACTTGGGATGAATCGTCCTCAGAGGAATTGGACAACGACGAGCTAAGACACAACAACTACCTCGCACTGATGGCATACGAACCAGAATCAAAGAGTGAATCGGAAGACGGGTCTAAGCCCGAGTCAAGCTACGAGTCTGCACTTGTTTCCGAAGATTCCGATGAGATATATTTTGATTTAAGTAAAAAGTTTTTTAAAATCATTTCATATTTAAATAAGAAATTAACTACTTTTGAAACTAAAATAATTGAACTAACCCAAGAAAATAAAATACTTAAAGAACAAATAAAATTAAGTTCAACAACTGAACCAATTCAAGCTAAAATCCCAACTTAAGTTGCAAAATTTGAGGAGAATAATTTCAGACTGAAAAATAAAATAACTGAACTAAAAGAATTACTTGAGAAATTTACATCTAGATCCAAGTACCTTGACATAATACTTGGATCACAAAGAGTTGTGCACAATAAGTCTGAACTTGGATACAAGTCTAACTCAACCAACAAAACCTTTATTTATTTAGTTAACCAAAATAAAAATCAAATTAAGGCCTGGGTTCCAAAAATGTGTCTAACCACGCAAGTAAGACTCAATCAATATTACATACATAAAGATAAAATTCATTATATAAATCAAAATAAATCAAATGACTTTCCCTTAAATTCTAAAATTAAAACTTCAAAAATAAATACAAATCAAAAGAAAAAACCTTAAGTTAATTAAACCTAACTTAAATGAATACAACATAAACACAAGCTATACTACAACTATAAAACAAATCGACATAAATCCAAAACTTAAACCCAAATATTTAATAATTCAAGGGGAGACTCCAAATTAGTTGGCACCTCAAAAAATCAATAACTTACCCAGATGGGTAATTAGGACTAGTCTAAATAGAGACATAAGTTTAACTTAACCAACCGTACTGGTTAAGTTTTGGATGATAGTAGTTAGAGAAATTTAGTCTATGCATGTCTAGGAAAATATGATTTCTACCTGGTGCATTTGGTTTAGTGGAACTAACTGAAGCTACCCCTTACGGATCTTAACTAGTTAGACCAAGGTTTTATACTAAGTTCAGTGGCTGGAACTATTTGAAAAACCTCGAAAGCATAGTTACTCTAATGTCCAGGTGACTCACCATAGTCCAGAAGTTAATTCAAAGAATATCTATTTGGTGAATCCAAAGCTAAACTTAAATCTAACACAAAGTTAAACCAAATTCTGAAATTTAACTTAACTCATCTCACAAAATTATAGGATTCCCTAATTGAAAATATAGATCGGGTGAGATGAATAAAGATCAAAATTAAATTTTATTACATCAAAATAAATACCAATATCAATCTAAATCAAAATTGAAATTACTTTAAAACTTATTTTATTTTTAAAATTACTTAAAAATTATTTTAAAATTACTTTAAAAAATATTTTACTTTAAAAATTATTTTAAAAATTCTTTAAAATTATTTTAAAAATTATTTAAAATTATTTTAAAAATAACTTTAAAAATCATTTTACTTTAAAAATTACTTAAAAATTATTTTTAAATTACTTTAAAAATCATTTTACTTTAAAAATTATTTTAAAAATTACTTAAAAATTATTTTATAATTACTTTAAAAATTATTTTACTTTAAAAATTATTTTAAAAATTTCTTTAGAATTATTTTTAAAATTATTTTAAAAATTTATTTCAAAAATAACTCCACGGGTACTTTCAAATTAAATTTATAAATAAAATTAAACTAAGTTTAGACTTGAAACTAAATCTAAAACTTAAAATCTAAATTCAAGATAATCTATCCAATTGATAAATAAAATCCTATTTTTTTGTAGGAAATAAAGTGGATATTAGACAGTGGATGTTCCATACATATGACTGAAGATCACACCAAGTTCATCCAATTAACTTACAGTTGCCTTTGGGAACAACGACAAACTCAAGATAATTGAGATAGGTAATATCGAACTCAAAACTAACTTTATTGTTAAAAAAGTGCTATTAGTTGATGACTTCAAATATAATCTACTTAGCATTAGTCAACTGTATGATTCTGGATATAAGGTTAGATTCTTATTTTTGAATGCTTAATCAAGCACTTAGATAACCCTAATATAAATTTAAAAGAGTTTAGGAAGGACAACATCTATACAATTAATCTAACTGTCTCTTTACTTAAATGTCACCTGACACATAAAGAAGAAACTTGGCAATGACATAGAAGAATGCCCCACACAAACTTTAGGAACCTAACAAAATTAAATAGTTTAGTTAGAGGCTTACCAAAATTACCCAACTTAGATGCAACAATCTATAATGCTTGTCAACAAGGAAAGCAAACCAAATCAACTCACAAATTAATTAATCAAACTCAAACTAACTCAATATTAGAATTACTACACTTGGACCTTTTTGACTCTCATAGAATCAAATCCATAAATAGGAATCTCTATTGCCTTGTAATAATAGATTATTATTCAGGATTTACCTGGGTAAAATTTATTAAGAATAAAGATAAAACGTTTGAAGTATTCAGCAAATTTTGCAAACAAACTGAAAATTAAAATGATCTAAAAATAAAAAAAATCAGAAGTGATAACGGACGTAAATTTAGAAATCGCAACTTTAATCAATTTTGCCTTGAAAATGGTTATCATCACGAATTTTCATGCCCTAAAATTTCCCAACAAAATGGAATAGTAGAAAGAAAGAACAGAACTCTATTTGAAGCCTCTAGGACAATGCTAAATGAGTATAAACTATTAAAATATTTTTGGATAAAAGCTGTTAGCATAGCCTACTATGTACAAAACAGAACCACAATAAATAAAATATATAATAAACCTCATTTGAACTCTATTACAATAAACAACCTAATATTAAATACTTTAAAGTATTTAGATGCCCAGCGTGCATACTAAACACAAGAGAATGCTTAAAAAAATTCACTTCAAAAGTAGAAAATAGAATCTTTGTAGGCTACTCATTAAATAGTAGATGTTACAGAGTAAATAACAAAGTTACACTAAGAATTGAAGAAATCTCTAATGTAAAATTTGAAGAGACCAACCAAAACTTAGAATAAACCCAAACTCAAACAATTGATTTTGTTCGAGGTAACAGTAGTAAAGGGGAAGCTAGTGAAAACCTAAGTCATGAATATGAAGAAGAAGATCAACCTCAAGTAAATGAACCTACTAGAACTGTAAGAGTTAACCCAAACCATCCAATTGATCAAATAATTGGTAACTCAGACCTAAGAGTTTAGGCTAGATCATCCTTTAGAAATTTAAGTCAAATATCTTTGATCTCAAAAATTGAATCCAAAACAATAGAAGAATCCTTACTTGACCCAGACTGGACCATAGCAATGCTGAAAGAACTAGCTCAATTTGAAAGAAACAAAGTCTGGGACATAGTACCACCACTCAATAATAAAAAGGTAATAGAAATAAAATGGGTATTCAAAAATAAACTAAGTAAAAATAGAGAAATTATTAGAAATAAGGCTAGACTAGTGGCTAAAGAGTTTAGTCAAATAGAAGGACTTGACTATGATGAAACATGTACCCAGTCGCTAGACTTGAGTCTATTAGAATGCTACTTTACTATGCACCCTACAAAGGATTTAAACTTTATCAAATGGATGTGAAATCCACCTTTTTAAATGGGCTAATAAAAGAAGTTTATGTCCGCTTTCTAGAAAGAGAAACTCTAACTTCTTTCTTAGATTTTCGGTCATCTTCCACATGGTGAAGTGAGTGATTCTTAGGCTTTTTCCGATGACTTTGGAAGGCTCTTCTCCGGCGACCGTCCACTCATGGTGGATGTCCTCTAGCCGGTGGTTCTCGGGTAGATTTGGAGGGTGCAAAGAGGATATCCTACTGGCTATATTAGAGTTTTATTCTCTGATATAGGGGTGTCTTCTCACCGATCTATTGGAAAATTACTCTTTCATTATCTGGTAACCCTGCTCCTCTCCTCTCCCCGTCCTTTATTGTGTTTTTCTAGGTTTCTTCCTTGGTTTTCCCATGTTTTTGCCCTCCTCCTCTATTTTGGTTCACGTGCAAAGGATTGTTACTTGCTGGTTCTCCATTTCCACACATCAACGAAGGACTTCCCTTGGGTTTTCCGGGGAACTGAATAGCCAGTGGATTCTCCGACCAAGTTTTTTCAAAGAAGGAAAGTTCTATACAATTACTCAGCATTAATGTGTCATTAATTCTAAGGGATTTTGGATTTAATTGGAGCGGTGCATAATTGGAAATATTGGGTGGAAAATTCATTAGATTTCTTGGTCTTACACGGTGATCTTTGAAGATGTTGGGACTTGTTGACATATGGAAGGCTAGGTGGCAATTTTTACATGGTGATGTTTGAAGGTTTTATGACTAGTTGACACTTGGAAGGCTTGGTGGCAATTTTGCATGGTAATCTTTGAAGGTTTTGTGATTTGTTGACATTTGGAAGACTTGGTGGCATGTTTTGATTTGTGATTGAGACTTCAAGTGGACCCTTGGCAATGGATAAAAAGAAGAAAGGTTTCAAATATTCTCCATTGTGTGAAATTCATGCAAAGATCTCATTTGAAGAATCAAATTGATGAGGATCATGTAGCTGGTGTGACTACCTTGCCACATGGGACATCGGAGTTTCCTCCCCTAGGACAGACTCAAGGAGTGCCAAGTTCACCATCACCGAATGTGGTGGAGACCCCATCGGAACAGCAACCTCTGGTAGCAAACAGTTAAACGGAAGAATGCAACAAGACTACGAGAAATGGAGGGGGCAAGCAACCTCAACAAAAGAAGTCTTGGGCTAATCTTTTCAAAGATAATCGAAAGACGAAACTCGCCATGTCACTGAATCAATATGAAGCTAAGGGGGAAAGACTTAGTTTTGACTATGATGACATTGATAGTGTCGAAGATGCAATGGGGTTCTGTTTGGTCGGTTGCTTCATGGGCCGACACCCTGGGATAGATGACATCAGAATTATTGGTGCTCGATGGAAGATTAAGCACACATATTTCTTACACAAGAATGAGTCGGTGGTCTACCGCTTTGACACAGAGGAAGATCGTGAAAAGTTTATAAAGGGAGGACCATACTTTATCTTTGGAATACCTATTTTTTTGAAAATCATGCCAAGGTGTTTTCTCTTCAATGAAAACTATCGCTTTGTCCCTACTTGGATTCAAATCCATGGGCTACTATCGGATTGTTGGACATAAAAGGTGCTAAGTATGATTGGATCGGAGGTGGGTAAACCGCTTTACATAGATAACTTAACGCCTACAAGAGACTGCTTGGCGTATGCTAGACTTTTGGTGAAAATTTCGACGATTGGAGAGAGGGTGTATGAGGTCCCCATCACTTTGCCTAGTAAAGTTCAAATTGACCTCCGTATCATTTATGAAAGCTTATCGGAATTCTGTGAAGTGTGTAAAAGATTGGGTCATTGTTTGGGCACTTGTCGTCGAAATGACGCCCCAACGGGATAACATGTAAATCGGTTAGGTCCTAATGCAACATGTTGCAAATGGACAGCGACAATGGAGGCCAAGTTCGCAATCAGTAAGAGAACGGGGGAGAACAAGAACGAGACAGCAATGGAGGCCGGCTCAACAAAGACAAAATGTGGAAATTGTTGTTGAAACCCAAGTCGTTGGAGTCCAAGGTGTTGTTGATCAAGTTGGACTACAAGGTGATATTGACCGTAATGTTGTTGTCCAAAATGTTGAAGACGTTAGAGACTAAATTGTTGATGAAGTTGTTGTCCAAAATATTGAAGACGTTGGAGCCAAGGTTGTTGACCAAGATGTTGTCCACAATTTTGAAGACATTGGTGTCCAAGGAAAAATTGCTAAAATCATGGAAGTCAAAAATTTTGAAGCTACTGTAGTTGTTGATCAATCCGTGGAAGTCCAATGTCTTTAAAGCCAAGATGGAGTCCATTTTTATCAGGTTGGCATCCACAGAGAGGCTCACATTGCAAAACTTCCACCATTAGTCAACACAAGTGCTGTTGAAGAACTATGACAGCAGGCGGCAACATCCAGCAGGGGGAGCTCCGTTTCTTCCTCCACGACATTAAGTGAAATATTATCATCTACATCTAATGAGTCTTCTTTCTCCTCCATTCCTACAGCTACTACCTCAACTGCAAATGAAGACACAAAAGGAACTACAAAGGAGGTGATGCCGACACCAAGTTGTGGGAGACAACTTCAGGCGCGAACAACCCGCCATGGTGGTCAATGAAGGTTGCTGCGTGGAATATTAAGGGTTTTCACAAACCCCTAAAACATGGGGGAGTGCAACACCTCCTCCAACAAAAAGATATCCAAATTATGGCTTTAATGGAGACAAAACTCAATGAAGATTCTTTAAGTCCCATATTACAAAGAAAGTTTATAGGTATGTGTTATGCGCATAATTTTGATTTCTCTAACCATGGTAGGATACTTCTTCTTTGGGAAATGCACAAGGTAGATGTGGATATTATCTTGACCACCGAATAATATATACATTGTCATGTTCGTTGTCGTATCTCTAGCAGGAGATTCTTGGTGATCTTTGTTTATGAACTTCACTCTATTGTCACAAGAAGACCTCTGTGGGAAGCTCTTACTGATATTGGGGATACCATTTCTGAAGCTTGGATGATCATGGGTGATTTCAACTCATTCCTATCTATTCATGAAAAATAAGGTGGTTCTCTGGTTACAAATCATGAAATGAGAGACATGCAGATTTTTGCTCAAGCTTGTGGTTTGGTGGATCTTCGGTCTGTTGGATGTCGCCTTACATGGTCAAATGGTAATGTTTCTTGTAAGTTGGATTGAGATCTTGTAAACTCTTTTTGGCTAATAACAGATTTTGATGCGTATGCGGAATTTACGGGCCCTGGATGTATTTCGGATAATTCTTGCACTATTGTTCATACGTTAGCCAAGGATCGTACCCCAAATACACCATTTAAATTTCTCAACATGTGGACATTGCACAAGGATTTTTTGAAGGTTGTGGGGGATTCATGGGTAGCCCCGGTGATGGGCAATGCGTAATTCATCCTAAAGACAAAGTTGTTTCGATTGAAGAAGTGTTTGAAGGAGTTAAACAAAAATCATTTTGGTCACATTTCGGAGAAAGCTAGAAGAGCAAAAGATGAGCTTGCGGAGATACAAAAGGGCATTCTTGATGGTGGTCTAATTCCCTTAGAGTACAACCATGTGAGGAAGAAAACTACCCTACTTATGGAGGCGGAAAGATAATTTTATCAACAAAGGGCAAAGAACATTTACTTGAGGAGTTCGAACAAGTGCACAAAGTTCTTTCATGATGTGGTAAATGACAAAACAACTTTGAAATTCCAGAAAAAAGTATCCCTTTCTTCTCCGGAGCTTTCTCATTAAATAGAATTGCTTTACAATTTATCTTTAGTAACAAAGTAAATATAGCTACCATATTAATTACTGATAATCTAATTTAAGTATGTACTAATTACAAATAATCTACTCTAGGTAATAATATATACACAGCTAATTAGCACAATTATGGCAAAGTAAATTCCATATTTAATAGGCCATAATATCTGCCATTGATATCCCCCCTCAAATTGATGCTGGATGATCAACAAGCATCAATTTGTCAATAAGAAAGTGATGACGATGTCGGGAGAGAGCTTTAGTAAACACATTAGTAATTTGGAATTCAGTGGTTATATGTGGAAGAGTGATGACACAAGCATCATATGCCTCACGAATAGAATGACAATCTACTTCGATGTGTTTGGTGCGTTCGTGAAATACTGGATTAGCAGCAATTTGAATAGCACTAGTATTATCTGCATGAAGTGGAGTAGGTTCAAGTTGGGAAAACCCAAGTTCACCCAACAGTCCCCGAAGCCAAACTATTTCAGAACAAGCAGAGGACATAGCGCGATACTCTGATTCTGTGGAAGACTTAGACACCCGATCTTGCTTCTTACTTTTCCACGCAATAAGAGAGGTACCCAAAAACATGCACCAACCTATAACTGAGCGTCGAGTATCAGAACAACCAACCCAATCAACATCACTATATGCAACCAAACGAATAGGAGAGCCCGTAGAGAAGAAAAGTCCCCGGGAAGAAGTGTCATGCAAATAGCGAATAATGCGTCGAACTGCAGCCAAATGAAAATGTATAGGTGTTTGTAGAAATTGACTAACTTGTTGAACAGAAAAGGCAATATCAGGCCGAGTAATAGTCAGATAGTTCAAGCTCCCCACTAGTTGTCTATATAAAGATGGATCTGGGAGAAAATCACCCTCATCACGACAATATTTAACGTTCACCTCTAAAGGATGATCAACAGAACGACCATCCTGTAGACCAGCCAAAGTCACTATCCCCTGAAGATATTTATGTTGGTGTAAGAAAATTCCAGCTGGAGTAGAGTGTACTTCAAGCCCCAAAAAATAGTGTAAAGATCCCAAGTCTTTCATATGGAAAGACCCCTGAAGATGCTCTTGAAGCTGAGAAATTAAGACAAAGTCGGACCCTGTAATAACAATATCATCAACATATACCAGGAGCAAGACGATTCCTTTTGCAGTTTTGCACAGGAATAAAGAAGAATCATACTGACTTTGGACAAAAGAGAAGTTAATAAGCGTAGAGCGGAACTTGTTAAACCAAGCACGTGGAGCCTGCTTTAAACCATAGAGTGAACGTTTTAGTTTGCAAACGTCAGAAGAGGGTGTAGAAAATAATCCTGATGGTGGAGTCATATAAATTTCTTCCTTAAAATCTCCATGCAAAAAGGCATTTTTCACATCCATTTGTCGTAATGATCATCCCTTGGAAGCAGCAAAGCAAGGATAAGTCGCACTGTCGTCATCTTAGCTACAGGAGCAAATGTCTCCTCATAATCCACTCCATACTCCTAGCGATTACCAAGTGCCACCAGTCTTCCTTTATATCTATCAATTGAGCCATCAGATCGTAGCTTAATAGAATATACCCATTTACAACCAATGGGCTTAACACCACTTGGGCAAGGAACAATATCCCAAGTGTGGTTCTCCTGAAGAGCCTGAAGTTCATCCTGCATAGCTTTAACCCAGCATGTCTGCTTAGTCGCATGCGAATAAGAGGTAGGAACTGTAGTATCAGCTAAAGTGGCAGAAAAACCATATTTATCAGGAGGATGACGAGTGCGAGAGGATTTTCGAAGAACCATTGGATTAGGATCGGGAAGAGTTTGTGATGGTGAGGTTTTTCGTCGTTGATATATAACACCAGGTATAAAACGATCAGTTGATGGAGAGGTATCTTCAAAATGAGGAAGAAGAATACTTCCAGAAGGAGAAACATGTTGCGGAAAATAATACTCATGCTCAAAGAAAATCACATTTCGGGAAATACGCAAACGATTAGCAATCACATCATAACATAGAAAATCTTTTTGAACATTGTTGTAACCCATAAAAGCACACCGTACAGAGTGAGCTGTAAACTTGTGACGCTCATGAGACGGCAAGTGGACAAAACAAACACACCCAAATGTGTGCAACATGCGATAATCAGGATGCATACCAAAAAGACGATAGTAAGGAGAATCAAAATTCAGTTGTTGAGAGGACAACCGATTAATCAAATACACAGCAGTAGACAAGGCTTCCACCCAAAATGTAGGCGGAACTGAGGACTCTAGGAGGAGTGTGCGTACCATATCCAATAAGTGACGATGTTTTCGTTCAGCCACCTCATTTTGCTGGGGAGTATAAGGACATGACCGTTGTGATAAAATACCTTTGTTTTGCAAAAGAGTTTGAAATTCATGTGATAGATATTCACCACCATTATCAGACCGTAAAATCTTAATGCACGTAGAGAATTGTGTCTCAATAAAAGCCAAAAATTTTTGAAAAACAGTGAACACATCAGCTTTACTACATAGAAAATATATCCACGTGAATCGACTATAGTCATCAATAAACGTCACAAAATATCTATATTGTGCATGGGAAGTAACTGGAGTAATGCCCCAAACATCACTATGTATTATCTCAAAGCATGTTTTAGCACGACCACCATGAGTAGAAAAAGGTAGAACTTTACTTTTCCCAAGTTTACAAGTAGTGCAGGCAAGAGGTAATAGATGTTTAAAAGACTGAATGTTGTCACCAAGAAAGCCATTCTTCATTAAATTAGATAAAATCACATTATTCGGATGGCCCAATCGTTTATGCCAAATATCAGCCTTATTTGCAGTAACAATAGAAGAGAAGGACAAATTTCTAGGAACAGAAAACTGCAACGGAAATAATCTTCCCACTTTATGCCCCTTCGCGATCACCTGACCCGACACTTGATCCTGCACAATACAACCATCACGAGAGAAATGTACATCACAGTGATTATCAACCATCTGACCAATAAAAATTAGATTTGTAGACAACCCAGGAGAGATAAATACATGACTAAAAGAAGACCCTATATCACCAATGGCTGTAATTGGAAGATTACTGCCATTAGCAATCTGAATATTTTGTGAGCCATTATACTGTCGTACATTATACGACAGATCAGGTGACCCAGTCATATGATTGGACGCCCCAGAATCAACAATCCATGAAGAAGAAATATTCATACCTTGGCCTTGAAGAGTAAGAGTAGAAAAGGCTGTGAGAATCATCTGTTGGACCATCTCTGGCGTAAGAACAGATTGATTGGTGCCAGTGACTGTAGATGTATGACCAATAACATTCAGATTTGGAATAGTAGCTTGAAAAGCTTGGGTTCGTCGATTTTCCGGACGTGTAGGACACTCCTTAATAATGTGCCCATGTTGCTTACAATAGTTGCAGAATTTCTTACTGCAGTTGCGAGCAATATGCCCAAACTCCTTACAACTATAGCACTGCAGTTGATCCTTACCACGGTTCCTCCCTTGAGCAGCATAAGCAACATTGATAACTGTAGATTTTTCTAGTGATGCACCTAGAACAGCTTGGGTAGCCAATCTTTGTTCTTCACGCAACAATTCTCCAAGACATATATCCAAAGAAGGAACTGGATTTCTATTTAGCAATCCAGCCCGAGCAACATCAAAGTCTGATCTCAATTTCATTATAAATTGATCGCGTTTACTAACTTCATGAATTGCCTGAATACTAGCTAAGGCCTCCTTTGGTACTTTTGAATATATAATATTAGAATATTCATCCCAAAGATTAAGAAATCTAGAATAATATTGCTCAATAGAAAGATCGCCTTGACTGAAATTACCAATCTCAAGCTCTAGTTGGAATCGCCTTGCAGTATTATCTTGATGATATATTCGTTTCAGGTAATCCCATATCTCCTTAGCCGTATTAAAAGGACCTAAATTGTTCACCATATGAGCTTCGATGGATCCGAGAAGCCAAGAGATAATTCGGGCATCCTTTGTCTCCCATTGACCAAGGTCCTTAGCGTTTTCAGGAGCCATTAAAGACCCATCAATGTGACCCCAAAGCTCTTTCCCTTTCAGAAACATCCAGAACTGAAATTCCCATGTTGCATAATTCTTTCCGGTAAATTTGATTGCCAAAGTCTCCGTAGGCATTCTTCCGGAAAAATTCTCCTTAGCCATCCGAAAAACAAGTCAATCCAGAAAAACAGAAATCTTAATCCAAACTCTCAATCACAAGTCAATCAACCGAGAGAAAAAAAAATTGTTGATTTGAAATCAACCCAAAAGAAACAAACCAGAGAGCTTTAAGGGCAGAAGAAATTTCAGCCTTCCTTTGGCTCTGATACCATGACAAAACAGCTTTGAAATTCCAGAAAAAAGTGTCCCTTTCTTCTCCGGAGCTTTCTCATTAAATAGAATTGTTTTACAATTTATCTTTAGTAACAAAGTAAATATAGCTACCATATTAATTACTGATAATCTAATTTAAGTATGTACTAATTACAAATAATCTACTCTAGGTAATAATATATACACAGCTAATTAGCACAATTATGACAAAGTAAATTCCATATTTGATAGGCCATAATATCTGCCATTGATAGTAAAGAGAAACAACAAGAGAAATGCTATCATTATGCTCAAGAAAAGGGATGGGGAACAAACTACAAGCTTAAGTGAAGTTGCAGAGGAGTTTATTGATTATTTTCATGGGTTACTTGGCCAAAAGGAGGTGTGTGCCGAATGGGACAACAACTCACTCATGGGGCGAAAACTCACAAGGGGTCAATATGAGAATTTGTGTAAGTTGGTTGAGGAAGAAGAGATTAAAGTTGCCCTACATGATATTGGATGTGGAAAGGCCCCGTGCCCGGATGGGTATATCTCAAAATTTTTCACTTCTTTATAGGATATTGCTGGTAAGAATTTTGTGGCAGTAGTGTAGGAATTCTTTCAACATAGCAAGATCCTCAAACAATGAAACCACTCTTTGATATCACTAGTGGCAAAAGGAGATCATGCTATTGGGGTTTCGGACTATAGGTCAATATTTTGTTGTAATGTCTTCTATAAGGTAATATCGAAGATACTTACTACCCGATTATCAAAGATATTGGACTTCTTATTAGACCCGGCTCAAGTGGCGTTTATTAAGGGGCATTCTATAGGGGACAATATATACTTAACTCAAGAATTGCTTCAGAAGTATGCTCGCAAAAGGATCTCCCCTAGATGCATGGTCAAGGTTGATTTGAAGAAGGCCTTTGATATGCTTGATTGGGACTTTCTCATGGCCGATCTCGTTGGTTTTGAGTTTCCTCAATGATTTTGAGATTGGGTCAAGTTATGCATCTCCACAGTATCATTTTCTATATCATTAAATGGCGGAGTATATGAATTTTTCAGTGGGAAAAGAGGGCTAAGGCAAGGAGATCCACTCTCTCGCCTTCTATTTGTCTTATGCATTGAGGTTCTCTCAAGAAAGTTAAAGGAAACCTCCATAATGTCTCCATTTCATTTTCATCGAATGTGTAAGGAGGTTGGTATTACACATCTTGTATATGTCGATGCCTTAATGCTATTTTGTAGAGCGGATGAGACATCTACCCAACACCTAGTGGATTGCTTGAATCAATTTGGAGGGATCTCGAGCCTTAGAGCAAATTGACAAAAGACACAAGTTTACATGGCGGGTGTGGACACAAGTTTGAAGAACTGGTTATTGCAACTTTTGGATTTTCAAGAAGGACAATTTCCTTTTAGATATTTGGGCATCCCTTTGGCGGCGGAAAAGCTAAGGATTGCGAATTATGGACCACTTCTTGAAGCTATTGCAAGGAAGATCAACTCATGGTCTAAGTACACTTTATCCTATGGGCGCTTGGAACTAGTGGGGACGGTTCTTCAAGGTATGAAATATTTTTGGCTTTCCATGCTCCCTACTTCTAGTGGTGTGATTGACAAAATAAATGCTTATGTCGAACGTTTGTGTGGTCCTCAGAGTATCCATCCATTTCTTGGTCGAATATTTGTTTGCCTAAACATGATGGGGGTTATGGCCTTAGGGATCTACTAGCATGGAATGAAGCATTGTTGTGCAAAGTATTATGGAATATTCAAGCAAATACAGATTCACTTTGGGTTAAGTGGGTGTGCCAACATTATATCAAAGGTGCAAATTTTTGGGCATGGCAAAAGAAGAACTCAGACTCACCTTTAATCAAGAGACTATTAGGGATCCGAAGCAAGATACTAGTTGTTTCAGGTGGCGCGTGGGAGGAAAATATGAGGATGATGGATTGGTTTATTGGAAATGGAAAGGGGGTTATATATGCATATAATTTCTTCATGCCAAAAGGATCGGATGTTGCATGGAAATCTATGGTGTGGATGGCGGAAATCATGTCGAAGCATCACTTCACACTATGGATGCTAGCTCATGGGAGGTTGAGGACCAAGGATCGAATGGAGTATGAACCAAATAAGGATTGTGTAAAGTGTCGGCAACAAGAGGAATCCAATCAACATGTCTTCTTCAAATGCCTGGTGGATTGTGAACTTTAGTGCAAGGTGAAGCGATGGTTGGAAATCAAGTACAATTTCAAATCCTTTGAGGAGTTTCATCATATTTTGGTAGGCATTATAAGGGTGGTACTAGGAAGATTAAGGCTCAACATCTAGACATCTCTAGCTCAATCTATTATGTGTGGGAAGCTAGGAATAGATGCCGGTATCAAGATATTGTGCCAGATGTGGATTGACTATTCCGGAAGGTCCAAATATATGTCCATCGATTTGTGGACATGAAATCTTTATAGTTATCAACACTTGTGGATTGAAGCCCTCTGCTTGACTACTCTTGGAAGGAAATGGAGACCACAATGCTGATGTTGCTATTTTTTGGAGCTCACTGTGCTTGCTGTCCGAAATTTGGAGCTCACTATTTTTGATGTCCATGTTTTTGAAGGAGCCTCATCTACTGTACGTGGTTTTGAAGCTTCATGGCTTGTGTGTACATGCAAGTTATGATATAGATGGAGCAAAGTTTAAATCAGTAGCACAAGGGAGAATTGACCAGATTTTACATAGGTGGCACATGAAGATTGGTTTGCTATATTTTTGTTGCATGTATTTGTATTTAACTTTTGATTTTGCATGTGAGGCATGGGAGAGGATGATGATGAATAGATCCATCATAATTGATCTATCTAGTCCGCAGTAAATGATCCGCGGTAAAGACAGTGTCAAATATGTTGATGGTTGGGGCTTTGCCAAAAAGCCCATGAGGGTGAATAGATTCACCATAATGATCTATCTAGTCCACAACAAATGACTCGCGATAGGGACAATGCTAAATCCGTTGATAGCTGGAGCTTTGCCAAAAAGCCCAAGAGGGTTCATAGATCCACCATAAGGATCTATCTAGTTCGCAGCAAATAGCTCGCGGTAAAAACATGACATATCCGTTGATAGCTGACCACTTGTTAAAGTGGGACAATGATCTATAGAGGAATGCTTTTTGTTTGGAGTTCATCGTTTCTTCCAATGCAAGGTGTGCAAGGTGGCCTTTGCTTGAATCTGTGGATGGATGTGCTGCTGCCCGTGTTTTGAAGCCATTGTTCGTGTAATTGCTTCTGTTTGTGCTTTTCCATGACCGAATATCACTTGCTCCACATTTTGGTTCTGCTTGTTGTCATTGTTTGATTGCCACACCACGTGTTCATTATATGTAATCCATGTCATGGTGTTGTGTGATATTGTGTGAGTGTATGATTGGTGGTTGATTTGACTTTGTTTATGTTTGTGATGGTGTGAGTTGCATTAAGTGCATGAGCATGTAAGTGAATTGTGTGATAATCAAGGGGTTTACCTCGACTGTGGAGGATAAACTACTAGCTATGATGTATGTTTTGACATTCAGTTTGAGAGTCTTTATCTCTCAAATTAGTTTTTATACATATGTACCTATTTTTGTAAAGTTAAGAAAGTCTTGTATGGTCTTAAATAAGCACCTAGGTACTACTATGAAAGGTTGACTTCCTACCTAATTTCCAAAGGATTCAACCAAGAACAAATTAATCCAACTTTATTTGTAAAATCAATCAACCAATATATCTTTATAGTCCAAGTATATGTAGGCGACATAATCTATATAAATTTCATGTATATTAGTTGTAACTTTTATATGATAAATTGCAAGAGTTTTGATATCCGAATTTCATTCTTGGTTTCAATCTTTAATGTTATTTTAGTTGTTGTTATGCTATGATGATCATGAGAATGCCTTCCGAAAAGAAAATGTGTATCAATCAAGATCAATTTTATTTCACTTGTTATTATGCTTTACACAGGTGAGAAGGTCAGTTTGTGGTGAGCAAAATGGAGCAGAAGAGAGATCGACCACTGTGAATGAATCATGTGTACCAACAAAACATATCGGTTCTTACTCATTTGAATGAATCAAATGAGAAAAATATTAAAACACATTCACTGATGACTTACCGGTGCATGTTCATGGTGCCATCGTCGTCACTGTCGGTGTTGGCTGCAAAGTGTCGACGGCTACGAGAGAAATTCAATAGGAATGAATTAGGCGAAAGTGTGATGTATTAAACGAATCAAATGAAAAAAACATCAAAGGGCATCAATAACCACTTACCGGTGCTTGTTCACGGGAACACCACAATTAGAGAGTGTGAAAATTGATGGTTTGGAGAGAATTTAAGGAATAACAATTCAACGAATTGGACGATTTGAGAATTATGGTTGATAGAGTTGAGTAGCGGGATTTTAAGTTGGGCTAAGATGGTCACGCATATCTCACATGAGAGATTTCAGTATAGATATTAGCAGCCCCGGTCCTTCGACTCAGGAGGCCCTGGGCGAAATTTCTTTCAACCGATGCTACTGTAACGGGTATAATTAACAAAATTCTATAAACAATTACTATATTTGAATAACAATCTACACCTTGAAAAAAAAATTAAAGAAAACAAAAAAAATACAGTTCGCTAAGATCTGAAAATAAAAAAAAAAACAGGTCGCTAAGAAAATTCTGTAATATTTTAGAGAGTTCCCACCTCTGGAATGTGCGGTGGAGATCTGAAAATAAAAAAAAAAAAGAAAATAAGCAATCAGTTCGCTGGTGAACTGAGACCAGAGGAGAGCTCCAAGTGCAGCAAAAGAGTTCTTCTACTTGTTAATAAACGTCAAGGCCTTCGACCATAGGAAGAGCGTGAGCAAAGAGATGATGAGGCCATGGGAAATTAAAGGAAGTAGATGGTAGCAGACGAACTCGAACAGAATCCAAATAGCAGTGGCACCAAGGAGTATTCCGGCTAAGATCTTCTTGAGGATACCAAAATGAGTTGGATCGAAAGGTAGTAAGGTGCCTTGGCCACCGCCGAGGACGTGGTGAACGGACTTCTCCCTGCCGAAGAGGCGGAAGACCTTGGCTTTCTCAGGCAGCAGGCGGCGCCGCACGACCGCAGCAAGCTTTTCTTCGCTCAGGCGACGGCAGAAGCAAAACGGAAAGCCCTAAATCTGATTTTAATTACTGATTTCCTGCACTACACCTATTAAACTTAAACATAATATTTTAAAAAAAATTTGGGCCCTTCAAAAATCTAGGCCCAGGGCCATCGCCCAGGATGGCCCTCCTCCAGGGCTGGGCCTGGATATTAGAAGAGTTGACAGTGGGGTTAGATTTAGAATACTTTGTAAAATATTTTAATTCTGAACTCTAGTAATTAACTTTTTTCCCTTTTCACGTTCCTCACTCCTCAAGCGACGTCACGAGGTTATTATCTCCCCTACGCAATCTCTCCCGCCAACCTCACCATGGCCGCGAGCAGCGATGTCTCGAGTCCGCCCTCATAGCGACATTGCGAGTCCTCCTTCGCGAGTCCGCTCTCACAGTGACGTCGCAAGTACTCCCTCGCGAGTCCACCCTCCCTCGCAGCGACGTCATGAGTCTGTCATGACATCACCATGAGGCCATGAGGTCGGCGTGACCTAGCTGCCAGGGAGGGCGATCCTGTACTTGTATTAATAAAGTGATTTCTTCCTACATTTACAATTTATATATTCTTTGTAATAAATCATGAATGCATAATAATTTTCATATTATTAGTAGGATAACTTGATTGACCATGTACTCTTAAGTTTAGGAGTTATCTGAATTCTTCATTTGTTGAAGTGCAAGCGAGTAGTGTTAAAAAAAAAACATCTATCTAGATCATAGATCAACCGAGTATATTTAAAAAATATAAAATCGTGAACCCCTAGGGTGCATTTTGATTCGGGGTTATTCTTGATAACCTTGGTTATCCATCCAAGGTTATCAACAAAAACCTTGTTTGATTTAGGTATTCGATGATTCCCAAGTAATGTTTCATGCTCGATACGTCAGCAAAAGGGTCATGCAGCCCGGAATCGGAAAACCTCAGAAAACTAAGATTTTTTATTGATTTCGGGGTCAACGAATTTTTTTTACCAAAAATATCCTCCGATAAGAAAAAATATGAAAAAAAGGAAAAAAATGTAAAAACATATTAAAAAATGTAAAAAAAATAAAAAATGTTTTAAAAAATTTAAAAATTTATTTTTTTTTAAAAAAATAAATAATTTTAAAAAATTTTAAAAATAAAAATTTTAAAAATAAAAAATAAAAATTTAAATTTTTTTAAAAATTTTAAAAAATTAAAAAAAAAATAAAAAATTTTAAAAAATTTAAAATAAATAAATAAATAAAATTTAAAATTTAAAAAATGTAAAAAAATAAAAAAAATAAATATAAATAATATAAAAAATAAAAAAATAAAAAAACACATAAAAAGTAAAAAAATATACAGGAAAAAGAAAAATAAAAAAATATTAAAAAATAAATAATAATAATTTGGTTTTGTAACTGAGGGTAATACGGTAAAATATTAAACTAGGGTATTCATTAAAACCTTCAAACAAACTAGTTTTTGTTGCATTACCTAAGTTGAACCAAACAACATTTGGTTATGTTTTATTCCCTATAACCTTGGTTATGTGATTACCTGGTAATTACATAACCAAGGTTATACATGATGACTTGAACCAAACACACCCTATGAGTCATGTTATAGATATGAAAAGAAGTAAAGCCGAGTGCATTTAAGATTCCTCTTAAAGTATACTTCCCTTAAAATAAGGGAATACTTTTTATTTATTAAACTAATAATTTTCTTTGTTAATAATTTCTCTAATATTTCTCATAAAAATTTTAATCATTAGAAATATGATTCAATTTGGCGTTTATAAGGTCTAGGATTTAACTTTGAACTTTTTAGCTCTACTAAATCTAAGGTCTTTACTTCTTCAACGCTTCTTTTCTTAGCTTATATTAATGTTTATAAATATCCTAGAGAGTTAAGAATAAGATTAAACAAGTTTTAGCTATGTCAAAAATTGTACTGTTCCTTTATTAATGGATTGATATTTGAAATTTAGGTGCATGCTTTATTAAATTGTAAATAATTAATGATATTATTTAATAATATAATGTGATGTGAAATATAATCAATACGGATAAAATTTGATAATGACATAATATATAAGTAGATAATGCAAATGGAAGTTATATAAAAATTTAAAATAATTTAAATATATTTTTTTTTGAAAACTCAATTAGCCCTACAAGTTAGTGGCTGACTACATAATTACCTCATTCTTACATCAGCAAAGTTGACTAAAATAGACCATTAGTGAAAAAAACTTTGTCTACAGTAACACGCAGTAAAAATTGCCATTTTAACTTTTCCCGCTCTTCGCCGCGGTTCCCGCCATCTGGGACGACCACGCAAAATGGGGGTTTTAAAACTCCATCACCCGCCGCCCGTTCCCTGTCCCTCCCATCTTTTCCCCTTCCCTCCTGCCCCAGATTTGAAAACTCGCATGGAGAGCCGGGAGGTGGCGGAGAAGGAGCCGAGCGGCGGCGGCTGGGAGACGCCCAAGCGATGGGAGTGTCGCATCCCGGCGGCCCTCCGATGCCCTCCGCCTCCAAGGAAGAAGCGCCACGCCACTCCGCTCGTCGGAACGCGTAGGGCTCCGCCGAGGAACAGCTACTTCCACCCGCCGGATCTCGAGGCCCTCTTCGCCATGGCAACGAGGCGAGAGGCTTGCGCTTAGTCAGCTTGTTAAAAGTTTAGGATTTGAAATAGGGTTCCCCTTTCTTGTACAATCGATGCTCCGTTTCCTGCTCTCTTGGTGGGATCTGTTTCTTCCGCACCTGATTTAGTATCATTTCCTTTGCAATTGATGGGTGCGTTCTGAAGAACATGGATTAGCTTGAAATTTTTGTGCTTTTTTGGTGTATTTCGATCCAAATTTTATTTACATGGATACTGATGGTGTCCTTCTTTCTCTGCTCGGGCTGCTCTTTTTCTTCTTGCTCTGGAATTGTGATGGGGTGGGTTCTTTGGCGCGTCCGCTTTTGGTGTCTTGTGAATCAAAGCTTGTTAATCGGGGCTGAAATTACCAGCGCGACTCCTTCAACTGTAGTCAGTGATGGACTGAAATGTGAAGCTTGTGTGCATGTGTGAGAGAGCAAAAGAGTTTGAGGAAGACGAAAAGAGTTGCCCTCGAGGGATCTTATATAGTCTTAGAGGTGAAAGGTCCATGTAGACCACCATATAAGCCCTAGGGCGATGACCCAACTATGTTCCCCGGTCTACATCAAATATGAATCCTTTTTTTTTTTTTTTTTTTTGTTAAAGAAAAAATCAATAGTTATTCCCTATTTTGAGTTGCCATCACTTCCTTTCTTAAGATGAATAAGTGATGCAGATCATGATTGAAGATACACTTTTTGTAGAATTAGTGGCACGTAATTGAAAGTCACAAATTCTTTCAAAAGAGCAAACGCATAGTTTGCATAATTAAATTTCAATTCAAAATAACCATCAAAAATTGGTTTTGTTTTGGAATTACAAACTAAGCGGTTTCAATTTTGTTTTGATTGAGTTTGTTGATCAAAATTGTACTATCTTGTATGACTGATTGTTTTCTTCTGAATGTGTCGCCAAGTGTTGACTTTGATTGTCGAATGTGAGTGCCAATAATTTGACTGTCGACTCTACGTCATCGAATGCCCAGTCACTGACGATTAAATGTTGATCATTTAGTCAAAATTAAATTGACTACCTTGAATTAATCTAAATTGAATTAATAATTTTTTTTGAAACAAATTGAATTGATTAAAGTTTATCATTAAAAGTGAATCAATATAAACTGAGTTGAATTAATCAAATTATTCACAATTGATTATTTTTTCATCAATAGTCAGTTGTACTAATAGATTTTTAATTTATTGTGTTCATTTATGAACATCAATCAATTATGTCATTCAATTACTAAATTTATTAGTTTAATAGTAGAATTATTTTAACTAATCGTGACTTGATTATATTCAAAAAAATTTAAATTATTTTTTTATAATAAATTTGGACAAGCAATTAATTGATTCTAATGTATCAATCAATTAATATGTTAAATCAGTATGATTTAATTAATTTAATCAAATTTAAAATTGACATCAAATAGAATAAATTAAATAGTCAATTTTAAAAAAAATTAAAATTTAAAATTAATTCAATTCGATTGATCATTTGCACTCATCATCTTCAAAATTAATTTGTTGTTAAAATGAAATATCTAGATTAAAATTTTTTTTTTGCCTCTCTTTAACAGTGGCATAGCCAGAATTTTCAATCAGGAGGAACAATTTTCACCGTCTAAAAGCCTAAATTTCAAATTTAAGGAGATAAAATGAACTTAAATTTGAAAATTTCGACCATGGCCTTTGGTTCTAGTTGAAACAATAATCTATCGATCTCCAAAGCTTATTTATGATTTAAAGTTGAAAAATCTCGCTTTCTTATAATATTTAACATTCCTGCATATGAAATTTTCATTGCTATCTAAATAACCATCCTAATTAACAATCTAATAAAATAAAATTTATATTTTACCGCTCTCCTTCAATTAATGAAATATTAAAAGAAGAACGAAATAATTTACTCCTCCTGGAATATCATTGTTTTTGAGAAAAATAGTGAAGAGAAAATAGGAAGGAGTAAGCAAAAGAGGAGAACTATACCTTATTTATTAACAACCTTGACTAGTTTCGGTGAATTTGGCAATGACAGAAAGAGAACAAGGCAAGACAAAATATGACTATTTTTGTGATGCCAATAAAATCCTAAAAAACATGAGAATAGGAAGAAGATGCGAGGGTTGAGGGATGCTCTTGTTGCTGAAAGAGGGTAGCAGCTGATGCTACATTTCTTGCTTATTGAAAAAGAGAAAGGAGAATAAAAGAGAACTCTTGTGCTCGAGAAGAGGAGAGGAAAAAGTGGTAAGTTTACTACTATTAGGGAAGAAGCAAATGAGGAAGAAGAGGAAGAGAAAAATAAAAGAGAGAGATGGACGAAAGAGTGACATAAGGTATAATGGGTCGGGTTGCAATATGCTTATAGAGAAAAGGGTGACAAAAAAAATGAAATAAAAAAATTACTAAAAACTACCCTAATTTGTTTTAAATCGATTAAACTCGTTTAAATCTTAAACTTGGTTCGGCTATAACTTAACTAAATCAACTCCAAATCAATTCTTTTTCGAACTAACATAATGCTTATCTCACACCTACATGTTAGAGTTAGTTCAAACCTGATTCAATTTTAATTTAGCGCTCTCACTTCGTGTCCTATGATTTAGTTCATCCATTTATTATTATATATTTTATTTTTAAAATTCAATACTTAATATTTCAAGTTGTGATATTTCCTAATAAAAGCGGTACCGATGGATAACTTAGGTCGTTGTCTTTTTAAATATGTGATCAATTTTAATTTCTGAAAATGAACGATGATGAATCAACCCATCAAAGTGATAATGAAGAATTTCAAATATATAATATTAATATTTTAACAAAATGTGAGAGGGGATGATTGCACCTCCTCTCATCCATGTGACTACGCCCCTACTCTAAAGTGTAGAGAAGAATTTAAGAATTGAACATCCTTTGCCTTTGACTAGCTAGCAAGATGTGCCATACTTGGCCTAGTATATACCCCACTACTAAGTATTTTTATATTAAAAAAAATAGTTTAAATATTAAATATTTTAACAATATTAATAAAAAATAATGATTTTAATAATATTATTCTAATTCCTTAATTTTTTTTGTTATTAAATATCTATTTTAGTGGTATATATTTTCTTTTAAAAGTCTTTTATCAATTAATTTTGTAATTCAAAAATAATTTTTAAAATTAAATATTAAAAAACCGTCGATAATTCATGATTAAGAAGAAATGTAAGAAATTTCTTTCTAATTTTATTCTTAATTAAGAATATGATTAAGTCATTTTTTTATAATTAACACCAAATAATCAGTACATCAATTAATTTTGAAATAAATTGAGAAGCTCAATCGTCCATGATCCTGTCCGAATCGCCGAACCAAAGGACGCTGGGCACGTGGCGCACTCCTAGTCGAGGGTGTAGGCCTCCGTCTGGTCGCACGAATCTCCGGCGAACCTGCACAGAAGTCGGGCCGGGAAGGGGTTCCCGGCGGCGACCCTCCGACGCTCAAGTCAGGTAAGCGGACAGCAAAAGGTGGCTCCAAAGCTTGTAGAATGCGTACCTCCGGCGAAGGAATGAGCTCTTTATATAGAGCGGTGAAAGAATTAATGCACGTCCACCGAGGCGCATACGTGTCCGCAGCCCATATCTCGGTATGTACCTGTCAGAGAGCTTACCTGACACCATACTGCTACAGTTCAATCACGTCTTCGATGGGACAACAGAATACCTTGTTGTCAGACTTAGAGTATGGCCTAGCCATAGGACTTGACGGCTGTCAGAAGATGTTCCTATCCTTTACCCACCGCACGGCCGGGATGTCCGTCCGGACGGCCGACGCGAAGAGCGTCGTCCGGACGGCTTTAATTCCCTGCGCCGGCCGGCGGGAGCGCCCATTATGTCCTGCCTTCTCTCAGGCCTTCCGCTCGGTCATTATTTACTATTTCATTGAGCGTCGGAACCCCGACCCCTGTCAGGGCGTCTTTCACAATCAGACGTTTACGGGCAGGCCGATCGGTCTGCCCTTTTCTCCTGAGTTCGGTCGGCTCACCCTTCTTCGACGGACCACCGGGCCCTTTGACATCCACGTGGCGTTGACCCCTCGTTAGGGGGTCCCGGGCTCTTACCACCGGATCACTTGCCTCCCCCTCGAGTCTAGTCGAAGGAGGCGAAGTCCGACTGACTGGACTACCGATCTGACTGAGCAATGATTGTTGCATTGGGCCGCTCGGCCAGGCATAAGGATGCTCATCCGTTCGGCGGTATCTTGCCCATGCCTTGTGTTTTCTTGGAATCCATGTCCGATGCTCTCCCTACTACCCATCACGTGCGCTGCGCACGGTATGGGGAGCTCATTAAATGCGGCCAATATCCTGCTGACACGTGGCGATCGTGCGTTTGTCAGCGTATGGCGGTGGCATCACTTCCGATGGGACAGCCGCCGTTTGAAATGAACGGCTGGATGATGACCTCGTTATCAACGACCTGGATCGGACGGTGGAGGTTGCTCCCGGGCGGCGATATAAAGCCCACGACTCCGTTTCCGCCGCATTGTTGCTTCCTCCTCCTCCGGCGCTCCTCTGCCCGTTTTTTTTCTCCGGCGACCTTGCCCCTCAATTCTTCGGCAACCCCAGGCCCCTGTCGATCATCTTTCTTGCTCGTAAGACCCTCTTTCTTGTTCCCAACGTTTTCTTCTTACTGTTAATCGTTTCCTTCAGTCGGTTTTCCTCCATTCCTTGCTTGAACCTTCCCCTTTTGTCCCGCATTCCTGTCTTTCGATCATGACTAGTACTTCGCAGTCAACCGGCGGTGCTCCGGGTCTTTGGTATTCGACCATGGAAAGTCGTTTTGACGAGGAGGACGCGTTACGTCTCGCTCGGACTTACGACATTCCTTCCGACCACCAAATAGTATTAGCCACACCAGCCGATCGGCCTCATGAACCGCCGATCGACACAGTTCTTTTTTTCCGAGACCAATTTCTGGCCGGACTACGCTTCCCACCCCATGAATTTTTCTTGCAAGTCTGCAATTACTTCCGCATTCCGCTCGGCCAGGTAGTTCCCAACTCTATTAGGCTGCTGAGCGGAGTAATAGTTTTGTTCAAACTGAACGGCATCCCCTTAGACCCAAAAATCTTCCACTACTTTTACTATCCCAAGCAGGCCGAGTGGGGAACTTTTGTTTTTCAATCTAGGATAGGTTTCGTCCTCTTCGATGGCATGCCGAGCTCCAACAAACATTGGAAGGAGCACTTTTTCTATATACGTTTTCCCGAGCGGCCAACTTTTCGTACCAAGTGGCAGACGGCGATGCCAGCGCAGCCGGAGCTCGGCAAATTTAGAGGCGACGCGGCCTACCTTCATGCAGCCGAACGGCTGGTTGGTCAGCGTTATCATATTGACAAGCTGCTCCTTCCGGGAGTAATGCACATATTTGGCTTGTCCTCTACCACAGCCGATCTGCCCTGCAGTATGAGTAAGTTCCCTTATCTTCCCGTTTGTTTTGTTCTAACTGATTTATTTTTTGCTTCTGCAGCTGAAGTCATGTGGCGCGCCAAGGCGACTGAGAAGCTCAAGTTGAAAGCCGCTCAGATTGAGGCGGTGACGAACAAAGAGGTCGCCGAGCGGGGCCTTGGTCTAGCTGATCCGACCGGCGAAGCAAGTGAGGGGACTCAGAATGCCCCTGAAGCCGTAGCAGCTACTGCCTCCCTCGAGGAGGCAGCGGGTGACACCGAACCTCCTACCCAAGCCGAGGTGGAGGGCCGTTCGGCCGACGATGTTCCGCTAGTCACTCGGAAGCGCCGCCGACCGGAATCTGCGTCTGCCTCCACTCCACTTGATGAGCCACTGCCCGGTGCTGTCCGGGACGGTTTCCCTCGAGAGTACTCCGACCCCACATGGCTCTCCGAGGGCCAGCTCTGAGGTGCCGCCATCCAGCCCTTCTAGAACTCTGCGCCGTATCAGGCGTTTGGGCGACCTTCCCTCCTCGTCCACCGGTAAGGGCGATGCCTCTCAGAGCGAGCTGAGCGGCTCGAATTTAATCAAGACCATTCTGCGCCTCCCCTCAGAGAAATACATGGCTGCTACTGATCGGCCAGTAGTCCCCGAGCAGCAGATCACCTTGACGGGCCCCCTTGCAAAAGCTTGGGAGGATGATCGGCGTCGCATAAATGCGATGACTCCTGGGCAGCTCGGCGACAGCAACCTCCAACAGGCCACCGGGGTATGCTCTTCTTCTTTATTCGTGTAGTTGAATCAAGTTTTAAACCTATTCCCCTTTGCTCGTAGAACTGGGTGGAGCAGATTGCCATTAGCAATCGGTTGGTCGAGCTGGAGGACGAACTGAGAAAACTTAAAGCCGCCGGGGACAACCGACAATCGACGGCCGCTCTGGAGAAGGCCAAAAAATCACTGGAAGCCGAACGGAAAAGGGCTTCCGATCTGGCGAGCAAGGTCGTTCAGCTTGAGGCGATGATCAAGCAACGAGATAAGGAGATCAAGACGGCGACCACCCGGAAGCTCCAGGCCATCGAGGATATGGACCGGATGAAGGTGGAGATCCGAGGGCTGGAGCAATGCATCAAGGATCTGGATGCTCTGCTGGCTACCGAGAAGGAGAGCCGCTCGGCCGATCTCCAAAGATTTGATGGAGACTTGAAGGATCTCCAATCCGCCAGCGACGCTGCCCACGCCGCGCTCAAAGAATATCAAGAGGGGGAGTCGGCCCGTTCTGACGAAGTGAGGAAGGCGTATCTCCGCTCGGAAGATTTCGGAGAGAAGTTTACCGACAAAATATCACTCACTTTCGAAGAAGCGATCAAGGCGGCGGTGGATTACCTGAAGACCAAGGGCCACCTGCCCGCCGAGCTGGCCATCCCCCCCGAGGACCTCGCGACCGTGATGGACGCCATCCCCGACACTCTTTTTGACTTTGAAGCGTGATAAGCGTTTTTTCTGTGTATGAACTTTTTTGTATTCCAGCCGTTCGACCCAACTTTTTCGGTTCACCCAGTGTATAATAGATAATCTTTTCTGTTCATTCAACTTCTGTTTTGGCAAGAAATTTTTCTTTCATCACTCTTGAAGTGTTCTTTAAAACTCTTCCGCTCGGCACCACGCTCTACCAGACAAGTCGATTGTTTTTTAATGTCTTTTATCATGCGACTGAGCAGCCGCTCGGCGTTCTAACTGACCAACTTTTGCTCTGTGCCTTACCCCCAAAGGGGTTTTCCGTACACATTGGATAAGCGAGCCGCTCAGCCGTATGTTGGTCTTAACGACCAGGCTATCGTTGATCGTATCATGTGAATGACTATCCGCTCGGATGTTTATAGACGCCGGCTCGTCTCTCGATATTTAACGTCGGAGCTCGACGGTCTTTCGTTCGGACGTTTATAGACGCCGGCTCGTCTCTCGATATTTAACGTCGGAGCTCGACGACCTTCCGCTCGAACGTTTATAGACGCCGGCTCCTCTCTCGATATTTAACGTCGGAGCTCGACGGCCTTCCGCTCGGACGTTTATAGACGCCGGCTCGTCTCTTTAACGTCGGAGCTCGACGGCCTTCCGTTCGGACGTTTATAGACGCCGCTCGTCTCGATATTTAGCGTCGGGCTCGGCGGTCTTCCTTCGGGCGTTTATAGACGCGGCTCGTCTCTCGATCGCCGGAGCTCGGCGACCTTCCGCTCGGGCGTTTATAGGCCGGCTCGTCTCGATATTTAACGTCGGAACCACGCTTCTGTCCGGCTCAGTTCGATCGTCTTAATGACATCTATCATGCGACCGCGCAG
This sequence comes from Zingiber officinale, assembly GCF_018446385.1. NCBI lineage: Eukaryota > Viridiplantae > Streptophyta > Magnoliopsida > Zingiberales > Zingiberaceae > Zingiber > Zingiber officinale. The sequence goes on from NC_055988.1 coordinate 129,660,077, forward strand.
CCGCTAGGCTTTCGAACGTAGCCGCTCAGCATTTACATGCTAATATCTCTAACTTCCACTGACTAACTTTTTCTTTGTGCCTTACCCCCAAAGGGGTTTTCCGTACATTTTTGATAAGCGAGCCACTCAGCCGTATGACCAGGCTATCGTTGATTGTATCATGTGACTGGCTATCCGCTCGGACGTTTATAGACGCCGGCTCGTCTCTCGATATTTAACGTCGGAGCTCGACGGTCTTCCGCTCGGACGTTTATAGACGCCGGCTCGTCTCGATATTTAACGTCGGAGCTCGACGGTCTTCCGCTCGGACGTTTATAGACGCCGGCTCGTCTCTCGATATTTAACGTCGGAGCTCGACGGCCTTCCGCTCGGACGTTTATAGACGCCGGCTCATCTCTCGATATTTAACGTCGGAGCTCGACGGTCTTCCGCTCGGACGTTTATAGACGCCGGCTCGTCTCTCGATATTTAACGTCGGAGCTCGACGGTCTTCCGCTCGGACGTTTATAGACGCCGGCTCGTCTCTCGATATTTAACGTCGGAGCTCGACGGTCTTCAAGGTTAATTTTGATGCTGCCGATCGGCGAATCCATTGGCCATCCTTTACATTAATTTTGCTTCCTGTATTACAAGGACATGGGCGACTAACATATACAAAAATGATTTACATTCGTGCACCTTTCACCCCGCTCGATAAGGCTGGAGATGATTCGCACTCCACGGTCGATCCAGCTGCCGCCCGTCTTCATCCTCCAAATAATATGCTCCCGATCGGAGCTTCTCAATAACCTTGAAGGGGCCCGCCCACGGGGCTTGACTTTCTTCCAGACAAGATCGCCGACCTGGAATGATCTGGGGATTACACGGCGGTTGTAATTTTGCTTCATCCGCTGCCGGTACGCCATCAGCCGAACGGACGCCTTGGCTCGCTCCTCGACGACCAAATCCAGCTCCATGTTCCTCCGTTCGGCGTTGCCATCATCATAACTCTGAATCCGGACGGACTCGACGCCGACTTCAACCAGAATAACTGCCTCGCCACCATACACCAAATGGAATGGTGTGACGCCCGTCCCTTCCTTCGGAGTCGTCCGGATGGCCCACAAGACGCCCGGCACTTCATCCGGCCAACTTCCTCCCAAATGGTCGAGCCGAGCGCGCAGAATACGAAGAATTTCCTGTTTGGGGATAAGCCACGGACGTGAAGTGTTGCTCGATGCTGTAGCTCTTGCACCAATCCTCCAGCACCTTCCCTGTGAATTGCCGTCCGTTGTCGGAAATCAGTCGGCGAGGGATGCCGAACCGAGAAATGATGTGTTGCCATATGAACTTTTTGACCATTTGTTCGGTGATCCTGGCTAGCGGCTCGGCCTCCACCCACTTGGAAAAATAATCTACCGCCACTAGTAGAAATTTCCGCTGTCCGGTCGCCATAGGAAATGGACCAACGATATCCATTCCCCACTGGTCGAACGGACATGAGACTGTAGATGCCTTCATTTCCTCTGCCAGTCGGTGGTTGAAGTTATGGTACTTCTGGCATGAAAGGCACGTCGACACGGTCCGAGCGGCGTCTGCTTGTAAAGTCGGCCAAAAGTACCCGGCCAGGAGGATCTTCTTGGCCAACGATCGTCCGCCCGGATGCCCTCCGCAGGATTTTTGATGTACTTCTTGGAGGATGTAAGCCGAGTCCTCTGAGCTCACGCATTTCAACAACGGGCGAGAGAAAGCCTTTTTGTAAAGCTGATCGCCGATGAGTGTGAACCGACCGGCCCTCCTTCTTAACAGCTGGGCTTCGTTCCGGTCGGACGGTGTGGCTCCCGAGCGGAGGAACTCTATGATGGGTGTCCTCCAATCGCTTGGAAATGTGAGGCCTTCCATCCGGTCGATGTGCGCCACCAACAGTACTTTTTCAATTGATTGCTGAATGGCGACCGACGTTATTGAGCTCGCGAGTTTGGCTAACTCATCGGCTGCTTGATTTTCTGCTCTGGGTATCTTCTGGACAATAACTTCTCTAAAATCAGCTTTGAGCTTCTCGAAGGCTTCAGCGTAGAGCTTGAGCCGAGCACTATTGATTTCGAAGGTACCAGAGAGCTGCTGAGCGGCCAACTGCGAATCCGAGTGAAGTGTTACCCGACCGGCTCCCACATGCCGAGCTGCCTGCAAGCCGGCTATGAGGGCCTCATACTCTGCTTCATTGTTGGTAGCTTTATAATCCAGCCGGACGGATAAGTGCATCTTCTCTTCTTGAGGGGAGAGTAACAATATTCCAATCCCGCTTCCGAGCCGAGTGGATGACCCATCCACATATATTCTCCACATAGCTTCCGGCTCTGGCCTTTGCACCTCAGTCACAAAATCGGCCAAGGATTGCGCTTTGATCGCCGAGCGGGGCTGGTATTGGATATCAAATTCACTTAACTCCGTCGTCCATTTGATGAGCCGTCCGGATGCCTCTGGGTTTAGCAATACGCGCCCGAGCGGACTATTGGTTTTGACAACGATGGTATGCGCCAGAAAATATGGACGAAGGCGCCGAGCGGCGAGAACCAGAGCGAAGGCTAGCTTTTCAAGCCCAGTGTAGCGAGATTCATCATCTTTTAAATGTGACTGAGGAAATACACAGGCTCTTCTCCACTCGCCCTCACTAAAGCCGAGCCGATTGCATGCTCGGTTGAAGACAAGTACATGTACAGTGGCTCGCCCGCAGTCGGCTTGGCCAATACCGGGAGAGAGTTCAGGTATGCCTTTAAATCTTCGAACGCTCGGTCGCATTCTTCATCCCAGTGAAATTTTGTAGCCTTGCGCAAGATCTTGAAAAACGGGAGGCTCCGGTCGGCGGTTTTGGAGATGAACCTGGACAGAGCGGTGATCCGACTGGTTAAACGCTGCACTACCCTTGTATTTCTTGGAGGCGGCATATCTTGTAGAGCTTTTACCTTGCTGGGATTTGCTTCGATTCCCCGCTCGGTCACTATGTACCCCAGAAAAGCGCCCTCCTTTTGCTCCGAACAGGCACTTCTGGGGATTTAGCTTGACTCCATATTTGCGCAGCGTTCGGAAGGTTTCTTCCATATCCTTGAAGAGATCGGCCGCTCGGACGGACTTAATGAGAATGTCGTCCACATAAACTTCTAGATTCCGCCCGATCTGCTCTCTGAATACTTGATATGTGGCCCCCGCATTCTTCAATCCGAACGGCATCACATTATAGCAATAAGTGCCGTCGGCCGTCACGAAGCTGACTTTTTCTTGATCTTCACGGGCGAGCGGCACTTGGTGATAGCCCTGGTAGGCGTCGAGCATACAGATTAATTCGCAGCCGGCCGTAGAGTCCACCAGCTGATCTATCCGGGGCAGAGGATAAAAATCTTTCGGGCAAGCTTTGTTGAGATCCCGAAAATCTATGCACACTCTCCACTTGTTGCCTGGCTTGGAGACTAATACTACGTTAGCCAACCAGCTCGGGAACTGCACCTCGCGTATATGGCCGGCTTCCAGAAGCTTTTCCACCTCCGCCCGGATGATGGCATTCTGCTCGGCGCTGAAATCTCTTTTTCTCTGCTTTACCGGCCGAGCGTCCGGTCGGACATGCAACTCGTGCTGCGCTATGCTCGGCAAAATTCCGGGCAGCTCATGTGTCGACCAGACGAAGACATCATGATTTCTTCGGAGGCATTGGATCAATTCTTCTTTCTGCTTCTCTTCCAGATCGGACGCTATAAAGGTTGTGACCTCCGATCGGGTTGGGTGAATCTGCACTTCCTCTTTTTCTTCATAAATGAAAGAGGGTGGCTTTTCGGTGATGGCGTTTACCTCGATCCGGGGCGCCTTCCGAGCGGAATTGGCCTCTGCTCGGACCATCTCGATGTAGCATCGCCGAGCTGCTAGTTGATCTCCCCGCACTTCTCCCACTTTGTCCTCCACGGGGAACTTGATCTTCTGATGGAAGGTTGAGGCGACCGCTCGGAATTCGCTGAGAGCCGGTCGTCCCAAAATGACATTGTAGGAAGAGGGAGAGTCGACTACCACGAAGTTTGTTGTTCTTGTCCTCCTGAACGGCTCTTCTCCCATCGAGGTAGCCAGCCGGATCTGTCTGACCGGCTGAACTTCGTTACCCGTAAACCCGTAGAGCGGGGTTGTCATGGGCAACAGCTCGGCTCGATCAATTTGCAGCTGATCGAATGCCTTCTTGAATATGATGTTGACTGAGCTCCCTGTGTCAACAAATACGCGGTGAATAGTGTAATTGGCTATTACCGCTTTGATGAGCAGAGCATCGTCGTGAGGTACTTCAACTCCTTCCAAGTCCTTGGGCCCGAAACTAATTTCGGGTCCTTCTGCTCGTTCTCGGCTACAGCCGACCGCATGAATCTGGAGCTGCCGGACGCTCGCCTTTCTAGCTCGGTTGGAGTCTCCTCCGGTCGGCCCGCCGGCAATAACGTTGATCTCGCCTCGGGAAGTATTGCTTCTATTTTCCTCTTCCCGAGCGGACGGTCGGGACCGTTCTCTGGACGCCCGGCGATCCTCCTGCCTTGGAGAACGATGCCGATCGGGAGTTTGTTGCTGTGGCCTACCAGCTCGCGTCCGATCGGCTTCATGAGTTCTCTGTCGCCTATCGACTGAAGGCGACCGTCGCCCGGCATTCCGGGGTACGGGATGAGCCACGAAGGGAAGACTTCGGCAATCCCTTGTGTTGTGCGTATCCGTCCGGTGGAAGGAGCAGAACATCGGGGTCCATTTCTTCTTTGGCTTGGGCCGGGCGGCAGCTACCTCTTGCAGATCGGATTGCTTCGGCCCTTGGTCCTCTAGGCGGCTGATGAGCGGCTTGCTGTTTCCGCTCGGCTGGAGGAGCCCGCTCGGCTGGAGTTTCCTTTTTCCTTGCCGCTTGTGCTTCTTCCACGTTGATGTATTCGTTCGCCCGGTGTAGCATGTGATCATAGTCTCGGGGCGGCTTTCGGATGAGCGATCGGAAGAAATCCCCATCCACTAGGCCTTGTGTGAAGGCATTCATCATGGTTTCCGAGGTTGCCGTTGGAATGTCCATCGCCACTTGGTTGAACCGCTGGATGTAAGCTCGAAGCGATTCACGGGCTTCTTGCTTGATGGCGAACAAGCTCACGCTCGTTTTTTAATAGCGCCGACTGCTTGCATAATGATGGAGGAAGGCCGTTCGGAAGTCCTTGAAGCTTGTGATGGATCCGTCCGGCAGCCTCCGGAACCACCGTTGAGCCGATCCCGAGAGAGTGGTGAGAAAAACTCGGCACTTTACTCCATCTGTGTATTGATGGAGAGTGGCTGTGTTATCGAACTTACCCAGATGGTCATCCGGGTCGGTTGTCCCATTGTACTCGCCGATCGTCGGAGGCACGTAGTGCTTGGGCAGCTGGTCTTGTAGAATGACCTCCGAAAATTGGCGATTGATCCGCTCGGGAGATGCGTCCGCTCGGGGGGCTTTCCCTTTTCTGTTGTCTCGTCTCGGTATTTCATCCGAAGATGATCCCCGCTCTCGATTAGTTGCTACTGCTTCAGGAGTGCGGAAGAGAGCCCGATGGAATGGTACTGTCGCTGGTGGTGCTTCCGCTCGGCCACCAGACGCTGATGTTGCTTGTTGCTCCGGCCGCTCGGCTGTGGCTTTCTGTTTTTGCTCCACGAGCTTGGCGACCCTTATCTCGATCAGAGCGTCGAATTCCTCGTTCGAAAGCGTCACCATGTGTTGTCGTCCAGCCTCGTCCATTGTTCCCGTTCGGATGCAGGAGCGTTCCCACAGACGGCGCCAAATTGATCCTGTCCGAATCGCCGAACTAAAGGACGCTGGGCACGAGGCGCACTCCTAGTCGAGGGTGTAGGCCTCCGTCTGGTCGCACGAATCTCCGGCGAACCCTCCGACGCTCAAGTCAGGTAAGCAAGTGGTGGAAAAGGTGACTCCAAAGCTTGTAGAATGCGTACCTCCGGCGAAGGAAGGGGCTCTTTATATAGAGCGGTGAAAGAATTAATGCACGTCCACCGAGGCGCATACGTGTCCGCAGCCCATACCTCGGTATGTACCTGTCAAAGAGCTTACCTGACACCATACTGCTACAGTTCAATCACGTCTTCGATGGGACAACAGAACACCTTGTTGTCAGACTTAGAGTATGGTCTAACCATAGGACTTGACGGCTGTCAGAAGATGTTCCTATCCTTTACCCACCGCACGGCCGGGATGTCCGTCCGGACGGCCGACGCGAAGAGCGTCGTCCGGACGGCTTTAATTCCCTGCGCCGGCCGGCGGGAGCGCCCATTATGTCCTGCCTTCTCTTAGGCCTTCCGCTCGGTCATTATTTACTATTTCATTGAGCGTCGGAACCCCGACCCCTGTCAGGGCGTCTTTCACAATCAGACGTTTACGGGCAGGCCTATCGGTCTGCCCTTTTCTCCTGAGTTCGGTCGGCTCACCCTTCTTCGACGGACCACCGGGCCCTTTGACCTCCACGTGGCGTTGACCTCTCGTTAGGGGGTCCCGGGCTCTTACCACCGGATCAGTCCATTAAAAAAAAATCGTATTCTATCCTAGATATTAAGAAGGCGTTGCCAAAATTAGTTTATAATCTCACTTTTATAGCCTAATGCCTGAAAAATTAAGTAATGAATAATATATTAATTTTAAAAGGGAAATTTTCTCTTTACTCCGATTCTTTCCAAATTTTACAGAACAACTCTATAACGTAGTCTGTAAGAGACCGAGATCGAGATCGAGATCGAGATCGGGATTAGGGAAGATGGAGGCGAATCGGCCGACGGAAATCGTGTGGGACGAGAAGGCGCAGAGGTTCGAGACGGAGGACAAAGAGGCGTTCCTCCAGTACCAGATCAACGACATCCTCCTCGCCGCACCCGGCGAGGACGGCGAGCAGGAGAAGGCGAAGAAGCTACCGGCGGTGGCGATGGACATGGTGCACACGTACGTGCCGAGGAGCAAGAGGGGTTTGGGCCTCGCAGCCCGCCTCTGCGACGCCGCCTTCGCCCACGCCCAGCGCCACTCCATGCTCGTCGTCCCCACTTGCTCCTACATCTCTGTAATTTTCTCATCACTTTAGGATTCGGGATCCAGTTTTTGCCTTCCTGTTCGGTGATCCCGAAAGGGATTTTGTTTTCCCCCCAATTGCTTTGTTCGTAAACGAATGCTTCAAGCTAGAAATCTTTAACCTAGTTTTTCCGGATAGTCAGTCACAAGTGGTAGATTTTAAATAAGTTGTTAAAATAGTGAAAAAAATTGTTGGTTGATTTTAAATTTGTTTTTTTAACATATTATGATTCCAAATAAGTTGTTAAAGTAGTGAAAAATTGTTGGTTGATAACCTGAAGGGAGAAAGCTGCTGTGGTATTCCTTCATTGCTTTGAGAATGAGATACTCATTTGTTTTGTCTCCCTTGGCAGGAGACATATCTACCACGAAATCCTGCTTGGAATTCGCTGCTCTACAATGGCGAACTTCATTCATCGATGTGAAGATCCACCGATAAGAATTGTAAGCTAGTGAAAATAAATATATTCCTTGTCTAAGTTGAATTATCTGCATTACCTCACAAGCTAGATCACTTCTTGTAGAACCATAACTCTTATCAATGGAAATATTCATGCTCTCTTCTAATTTTATTGTGCCATTTTCTGAAATTGTTTCTGTTGCTGGCTTTGTTAAATCTTAAATATGTTCTGTTCTAGGTTCTTGCACGGGTAATTAGATTTAGAGTTTTGAAGTATATTTGAATAATTTGTTGCATAGACTCCTGATTTTTTTTTTTAAAATAAGAGTTCTTGTCTGATCATCGGATCTGATTTATTTTATAATTTTTTCAATTGTTCTGTTTAAGATGCATCATTGGTATAAATTGGTTAGCCAACTTTATGTTACATAGTAACTATGTGAATTCTGGTTACTTTAGTTTTCTCCAATTTGGCTTGATGTATAGAAGATTCAGGGGTAGAATTGCATTGCTCCTAGTGAAATTGATTTATGGTACTACTTATATAAAATCTACTTCTAAACCTTAAATATGAAATTAACTACTTTTAATTAAAATTAAATACACTGTTAATGGAGAGAGAAAAAAAGAATTCAGATAATATGTTGGTGATCATTTGCCATTATGGAGCCGGTTTCTTCAGTCAACTTGAATGGAATATTAATTTGATTAATTTTCTGCTCTACTGTGGGATAAGGTTTGGTGTTGTAATATTTTTTTATCCATTTCTGATACTGTTAGAAGAAAAGCACAAATGAGAACAGAAAAAGTTTATCAAAATTGCAGAATATACCGAGAAAAGGTTTTAGAATACCTGGTGAAGCTCAAGATCATCAGAATCCTTCCAAAGAGAAGGCTGGTCTGATTAACTTCGGAGATGATCGTTTCGATCTAACGGAGATTTTTTTACTGGTCATAAATCTGGAAGCGCATGTATCTCATCGTCTAGTAATTAACGTTTCAGATTTTTTATCCCATCGGAAAAAATCATCCTGCATCGTGTCATATTTAGGATTTAAATTATGGGTACTTGAGAATTATTGTAGCGTCGTAGTGAGTATAGAATATTTCAGAAATGGAGCTGCAAAGGAGTTTCCGTTATGTTTAAAAGGAGGGACCAGCTAAGCTTAACTTGGTGCTTACTTGGATAAATGACCTTAACATTATATCCATCCAATTGTTAAATTATCAAGATAACGTTGTCCTTCATCTGCTTTACTCGTGTTTACTCGTGACAATCATCATTGACATTTCCGACTTCTCTTCCTGAAAATCTTATGTTTTCCTTAACTCCTTCCTATTCACAATCAGAAAATAATGCTCTTGCTGCATTATTATTATTATTATTATTATTATTATTATTATTCAGATTTTATAATCCGATTAATTTTGGATAGACAATCCGACCTAATATTTCGTTCATCAAGTAAATTTCGAAAGCACGACATCTCAACACTCATGAGTCACTATAAATTCGATCGCCATAAGTGCATCATTGCAATTTTTTTTTTAATAATTTAGCAACAAATATTTACGATAAAAAATATTTGTTGCAAATTTACGACAACTTTTACAACAAAAAATTAACTTGCCGTAGTTTAGCAACAACTTTTGAAACAAAAATATTTTCATCTCCAATTAGCAACGACGAAAACTCATTGAAAATTAACGACGAAGTACCATATTCGTCATTGAATTTGCGACAAATAATGGATTCGTTGTATATTCTGCGATGAATAATTCATTCATCGCAACTTTTGTGATAAATTTAGGATTCGTCGCAAATTTTGCGACGAAATTAGTATTTGTTAAATCAACCGCAAGTGCACGGTTTTGTCATACGTAATAAAAAGATATCGAATCCACATGGATTGATTATAAGCACTAGAGATGTCTCACAACGAATTAGCAAAACGATCGACAAAGGTAATGAACGCACTGAGTAGCAACTAGAAATAGAAATGGAAAAACAAATGTAAGAATTTGGTTTTGTGAGAGTTCTAGAAGTCCGGTTCATTGTGATATTTATCAATGTAAGATGATCTACCAAGTCCTATCCTCAATTGTCATGATTTGCAAGAAGTTGTCGGTTTCCTCCTGCAGAAGTCAACCGACAAGAAATTTTTATCTATACATCTAGTAGTTTGATAGTTATGGTCTCCATGAAGTCCGTTAGCAGGGCAGTCTGTCACCAACGCCCCTCGGTCATACAACATAAAAGCACATCACCATTCAATCCACATAAAGGCATAAGGAATAAATACACTCAACCAATCCACCTTCTTGTAAGACCAACTTCACCCTTCAAGGTGATTCCCTAGATGCCCGTTAGCGGGGCAGCTTGTCACTAGCGCCCCTCGGTCATACGATCTAAGGAATCCCTCTACGAGATCCACACATGGCACAAACATCCAATCCAGCATGGAAATCAAATCCAAACACAATCATTCCACACAAGATCAAATAGATACAAAACATAACTGTTGGTGCGGTTAGCACTAACGATCTAACTCAGGTTTTGATGAATGACAAATCAGGTTAAGTTAGGTTTGTCGTTATTTAACACTCTGATCGAGTGTACAGGCTAAGTCCAGACAGGTCGACGGGCTGACCGGATGTCTGGCACGAAGTCCAAGCGGGTCGACAGGCTGACCGGACGCTTGGCACGAAGTCCAAATGGGTCGACGGACTGACCGGATATTTGGCACGAAGTCCAAGAGGATCGATGGGCTGACCGGACGCTTGGCACGAAGTCCAGCTAGGTCGACGGGCTAATCGGATAGCTGGCGAGAAGTCCAGACGGGTCGAAGGGCTGACCGGACGTCTGACAGGTGAGTAAAGGTAAGTCACTGGAAGGGAGTGACTGTGAGGATGCATTCCCGGAAAGGGAACATTAGGCGTCGATCCGGCTTAGATCCATTTCGGATATCTAAGTCGAGATCGTGACTAGATTATGGTCTCGGAAAGACGGAATCTAAGTCATACTCTTGATATTGAATTTATAAACTGTGCTAACACTTTGTTTTGCAGGAAACACATTATATATTTGCCTAGGACTAACCTTGTCTTGCAGGAGAAGGAATCTCTGGAGAAAGGTGGTCCGGGCACCCGGGAGGCAATTTCTATCCTGATTGCGTCGTCGCCACGTGGAGCTCGCTGGTTGGACCTGCCACGTCTCACCAGGGCACCCGGAAGGGATCTGGGACGCCCTGAGCCTCATATAAAGGAAGGGGCAGGGGTGGAGCTTCAACAACAACTGACAAGAAGATCTTCTACTACTTGCTCTACTGCTCTGCGCTCATGCGACGCTAACGAAGCTCCGACAACGCACTTTTTCCTTTTCGATTTATTCCTTTGTCGGTATTGCTTTTTTTTATCAACATTTCAGCACTTAGTTTGTAATAATTTTCGAACTGCTAGTGATTGGTCACCGAAAGCACTCAACGAGTGCGGGCTTTGGAGTACGAGTCGACACAGACTCCGAACCAAGTAAAATTATATTCACCCCCCCTCTATCGAACGTCTACAATCCAACAATAACAACATCATTGATATAGGAAATTGGCACATCCATGAGATTCTTATATCAAATCATACCACAAATACTCCCTTGGTCATAAAACAATGAATTTACTCTATAATGTAAAGATAGAGATCCGAAGACGAAAAGATCACAAACATTTCAACCCAAATCGAGAGAAGGGAATAGAAATGCTTATCTAGTAACGATGAGTGATTTTCGGAACCCATCCCTCGCTTCTGGAGTTGAATCTGAGATGGAAATGGCTTAGGAACACCGGATCACGGCTGGAGATTGACCCCAAACTTTATCTCCCCAAAAAGGGAGAGCCTCCTCCCTTTGAAAAGAGGAAGAAGCTCTTTATATAGTGCAATGCACGGTCACCACACGGTTGGTGTCACGGTCGTGTGGCACACATGACCCCTGCTGCTTTGCCCTCGACCAAAGTCACACGGCCGTGTGGCCTTCACACGGCCGTGTACTGTTCTTTCTCTGGTTGGCTCACACGACCGTGTGGCACACACGACCGTCCCAATCTTTGCCTCTAGACACCTCACACGGCCGTGTGGCACACTTGACCTAGGCTTGCCTCTTCTCTGGAATGCTGCACGACCATGTGGAGAAGTTGCTTGGGTCGTGTAGATCTACACGACCAGGTTTTGGTTATGTTTGCTGGGATGACACGGCCGTGCCAATCCACACGTCCGTGTCATTCTCCTCCTCTGGTGAAGCTACACGGCCTGTCTGCTACACATGACCAAGGTCATTTTCCTTCCCACTCCTTTGACACGGTCGTGTGGCTCACATGGCCAATGTTGTCTTCCTTTGCTTGTTGCCTAGATCAACCACGAACACCATTTTTTCTCTAAATTCGACTCCTGAAGATAGAAAATACACAAGAGCAGATCTCCGAATAAAGAAAAGTATTTATGCTGAAAGTAAGTCAAATAGTATGAAAATGTGTAGACAAAACATGCATAAAATATGTAAATGTGCATTAAAACATGCTAATCAAGTGTATACAATCTACCCACATCACACTCCCAGACTTAAACTTTTGCTTGTCCTCAAGCAAAATGTCGCAATCCAAACTCATGTGTTCTATAATGCATCATAATCCCTAGTGCACTTTCGTAACCCTATCTACAAGTTTCATTGATGAGCATGATCTTGGAAATAATTCAAGTATGACCTAAGCATAAGTCTCTTGTGCACAGTGCAATAAGTGACTCAAATCTTCAAGTTTCAATTTTTGTCCTAGTCAAGTCGTCATCCAATCGAGTTCCTAATATTCCCGGTGATAGACACTTACTTGCCACACACTTGGTTTATGTTTCTCAATCCACCGAAGGTCTCAAAGACGTGCTCGATATCAAGAGAAGCCCATCAATCATTTTCCCAGTAACCTAACTCGGTCTCAAAGGGGTAACTTGCTAGTTTTTACTCACGACAACTGTTTTTTATATCCCTTATTCAATTTTTTTTCAAGTGATTGCAATGTGCAACACTTGAACACAAATGCACATAAGTACAAATGTTGGGATATTTCGATTTTTTCAAATGAGCTTACATGATTTGAGTATCATCCAGTAACCAAAATGTAGTTTGAGAAATCACCATAGGCACTAAGTACTAAATAAATAAGAGGAATCATAACTATTTCAATGATATCAACTATTCAATTTCAAATAAAGTGAAAGTAAGATCCTTAAGGTTAAGTCAAGACTCAAATTTGTCCCCATACAATACTTAGCTCATATCCTGCTACTTAAAATAGAGAAAAGAGGTGCACTAGACATACTAGCATTATACCAATAACATCATGAATTAAGATATAAATGTGCTAACAATTTTGCTCTTAAACAAGTCAGCAGTAGAAAAGAATGATGTTCTCAATGTACCAAAAGGTTTCAAAGGACAGTCAAGTGACAGTCGAAAAACAAATAGAGCAACCAAAGCAAAGGAAAATGCAAGACTGAAAATGTAAAAAGAAATATAAAATGCAGAAATTTGAATCGAAAATGTAGAAATTTTCAAGTCCCCGACTTAAACTTTTCATCATCTTGATGAAATCAAAATGATGGAGGTGGTGGGGGAGGACGGGTAAACGGAGGTCGGGGAAATGGAGGCGTACGCAGTCGACCAACAGGAAAGCTCGGAAAACCAAGAGTCTCGCTCAAAATCCTATGATACTCATAGAGGGCATCAACTTGTTGATGAGTAACATTCATGACCTCCATGAACTCTCTTATTCTAACTTGATCCGTATCATAATCCTGGACAAATTCAGCCACTTGACCCTGAAAGTTTCTCATGAACTAAAAATGATCTTGCACCCCTCTATATTGGTCATCCGACAATCTGAAGCGGCCCTCCAACACTACTCGTTGGGCCTCTTGCTTCTCATGCAACGAGTCTAGAGAGGCACAAAAATAAAAAAAAATCAAATTTAGAGTGACTCGTACCATAGGCGAAAGAGTGCCTAGCAGGTTCCAAATGTTCGGATGACTGCAGGTGTCCAGATGTCAAGGGCTCACGATGGGACTCGATGTCTCCGGACAAGGAAGGGGCATTCTCGGGATCGACATCAGTGATCACCCAATTAATAGGGTTGTGAACAGAGGTCCGCTCGGGATAAGGAAGTGGTAGCGGAAACCCATCCTTTTTGGAAAAGGCAAAATCATTCTCATCCCGGCAAATCATTTTCATAGAAGGACATGCATCGATATCGATCATGTCATTGCCATGAACGACTTCTAACTCATCTAAATCACAACCCAAATTTATAGCTATTTGGGTAATCAATCCTCCAAATACAATCGATCCTAAGGATGCTTTCCCGGCTCTCACTAAGTTTTGTTAAAAATGGAAATCATAATCAAAGTCAACCTTATGTAACATAGCCCATAGAGCATAGAGTTCTACCTTCCTAACAACTTCATCGCTTTCCCTTCTACCAAAAATAGTTTTACTCATAACTCGATGTAAGTATCTAAAGATGGGGTTTTGCATATGGGAAGATTTAGCTCTAGAAGGCTCATAAGGATGCTCCAATCCGGTGATTTGATTCCAAAAACTATTCCAATTAAATCTAGGGTCAAACCTATGAGAGCCGCCGGTAGACAAACCAAAACAACTATTGAAATCACTAAATATCCACTGAAATTCTTGATTCATTAATCTGAAAGTAATCTTCCCAATATAATCATCTTCATTAGCATAATGGACATCTAATGAACTAAAAAATTCAAATATAATTCGAGGGTATGTAGGAAAATGTGTGTGTACATGATATCATCCCAATCTAGAGAGCTAATCATTCAATGTACATCATCTCTAATTCCTAAAACGTTTAAAACAATTGAGTCCAGGTATCGTGTACACACAACTTTCCTTGTGGCAATAATATCAAATTTAGCTTTATGATCTTCATTTCTAAAAAGGATATTGAATTCATTATTGTTACCTTCGTCGCATGCTCTCCGTTTGCCTTTGCCCTTTACGACCTTCTCCTTTCCCTTCTCCTTTGATGGTTCCTTTTCTTGGCTTGAAGTACCACTTCCTTTTTGAAGCTTCTTCAATAGGTTAGACATGATGTCGAGTTTAAAGAAGGGAAGAGTGTTTGGTTGGAGAAGTAAGATCTCAAGAAGGTAGATCGAAAAATGAAGATCTTATTTAAGGAGATTTCAGATCTTGAAGGTGGAGGAGATGGATTTCTATTCAGATCTAGATCTAGATCTAGATTCTGTTTATGAAGAAGAATGAGTGAGGGATCTAGATTTGTGAAGCAAAGAAGAGAAAATGAAGATGAGAGAAGTTAGAATAGAGGAAATTTGCTTGGTGGTGTGGCCAACACAGCTTTGACACGGTCGTGTCTTATAGACATGGTCAAGAAAAAGTGCTGCACACGGCCGTGTAGATCTACACGGCCTAAACTATCCTCCCCATGGCCAGATCTACACGGTCATGCCAAATGGCACGGGCACCACATGCACCTTCTCGGCTTTGCTCACACGGCCGTGTCTAACACACGACCATATTCTTTTCCTTTTATGCTGTTCTCGCACATCTGTGTGGCACACACGCCCCCCTTCATCTTCATTTCTGGAGTTCTCACATGGTCGTGCAAAGTTGCACGACCTTGACCTCCTTCTTCTCAGATGGACTCACACGGGCAGTGTGAGTCACACGACTTTGTGCTCCTCCACCCCTGTAAGTGTCACACGACCGTGTATGGTACACGATCAGGCTCTGTCAAGGTTGAAATCACTACACTTCCTCCTTGGTCACTTCTCCAATGTTTCTATGCCCATGAACTAATCATGGTCAGCTCATGAAAGCTATGTCCAACCTGAAAATAGAAACAAAATCAAATTAAAAACTCTAACTAATGAAAAAGATAACTCAAATTAAATCTAACAAAAGAACCCTTAGGTTGTCTCCCAAGAAGCGCTTGTTTTAGGTCATTAGCTCGACCCAGTCTCCGTTTCCACGGCTATACCCAAGGAGATACAGATTTCTCTCCTAGGGTTGAGTAGGTTCATTCTTCCCTCATTCTTGCCCTCGGAGGGCAAATGTATTTTTCACTTTTAATGGGAGGCCTTCTCTTAATGCTTGTCAGATCAGGTTCTTCATCCGACGGCCTCCCATGAGGATGGAAATTCCAATCCTCAAATTTACAAGCATCTGCACCGCTGCAAACACTCACCAGAAATGAAGAGACATGGTTAGAAGAATTAGATAAATCATATTCCAGCCTTTCCTAACCGATTATCAATGAAAGTTTATGATTTTTCACATCAATTATTGCTCCAATTGTTGCAAGGAAGGGTCATCTTAATATGATTGGAATTTTCGGATCTTCTTCCATATTAAGTACCACGAAATTTATGGGAATAATGCTCTCACCAACTTCTATCGGCACATCTTCCATAATATCCATAGGGTATCTGCAAGATTGATCAGCTAATTGTAGTGTCATTGTAGTAAGTTTAAAGTTTTTGAGCTCTAGCTTATTATAAATTGAGTATGGAATGAGGCTAACACTTACCCCCAAATCACAAAAAGTCTTTTCTATAAATTCAGTTCCTATTAGTGCAAGGTATATAAAAGCTTCCTGGATCTTGGAGCTTCGGGGAAGTGTTCTTTTCAAATAAAGCGCTACATTCTTCAGTAAGAGCTACGGTCTCGATGTCTCCTTTTTTCCTTTTGTTGGACATAATATCCTTCAAAAATTTGGAAAACTTCGACATTTGTTGAATCACATTAATCAAAGGTACCTCGACACAAATATCTTTAACTTTATCTAGAAATCTGCTGAATTCTTCATCTTTCTTCATCATGATTAATCGTTAAGGAAAAGGGATTACTTAACTTTGATGGTAAAGTGGAAGAGTCTCTTCAACCTTCTTGGTTCTCTCCTCTTCATCTTGTATCTGAATGGGTTCAAGTGTTGGAGGAGAGAGCTCTTCTTGACTTTTCATCCCTTTTGGAGTAGTCACTTGAGAATCTCCCAAGATCCGTCTGCTCCTCAGTTCAATTCAGTACAGTGTTCTATTGGGTTGACATCAGGTTTTCCTAGACATTATCGTGGTGCTCTTGAAGATGAGGAAGCTATCTGGGCAATTGGCTATCTTGTATTTTCTGGTGCTTCTTTGAATTGTCTATTCTCTAAGTGAGCAGCTTGATCTCTTGCTTCATTTCATTTTGATTGGAAATAACTTCTTTAATCATTTTCTCCAATTTAGAAAATTGATACCCTTGAGAAGATTGTTGTTGATAGTCTTGCTGTCCAGGCTGATTGCTTGGTTTAATCCCCGTGGATGGTCCTTGTTCTTGATTATTTCTATAAGAGAAGTTTGGATGATTCTTCCAATCAGGGTTGTATGTGTTGGAGTATGGGTTATTCTGTTTTTGATTGTAACTCATAATAGTATCACACTGCTCTATTTGATTAATTTGTGCAGAAATAGCTCCTTAAGGACATGAGTCTTCAGAATGATCTGAGCTTCAGCAAGTTTCACAAACACATACTATGGCGTTTATCGTGTTAGAACTTGTACCCATGTTTTCCAGCTTTTTAGTGAGAGCATCCAGTTTTGAAGACATCAAAGTAATTGCATCTACATCAAATTTTCCTGATGCTTTAGCTGGGGGTGCATAAAAATAACCTCCACTTCTTTCTATTGCCCATTGATGATGGTTTTACGCTACACTCTGAATTATATCCTCGGTCTCATCTAAACTTTTATTCACAAGTGTCCCTCCAGCTGCAGAATCTATAGACACCTTTGTATGATAATTGATGTCATTGTAAAAAGTATGTAAACCCAACTATTTTTCTAATCCATGATGTGAGCATTGTTTGAGCATATTGTTGTATCTATCTCATGCTTCAAATAAAGATTTTGAGTATGATTGTCTGAAGCTTGCAATTAGATTTCTCATGTGAGCGGTCTTACTTGGAGGATAGAATTTATCAAGGAACTGTTGCTTACATTTCTCCCAAGTGGTTATACTGTTTGTGGGTAAGGAATTCAACCATTGTTTTGCTCTATCTCTTAAAGAACCCCCAAATAATAGTAATCTCACTGCTTCAGATGGAACACCGTTCATCTTCATTGTGCTGCAGATTTTGTAGAAAATTTCAAGATGTTGATTAGGATCTTCATGTGGTCTGCCTTCAAACTGATTTTGTTGCACCATAGTGATTATTGCAGGCTTGATCTCAAAATTGTTGGCTTCAATAGATGGTCTTGTGATACTAGAACAGAGCCCTCTGGCATAAGGTGTTGCATAATCTTTTAATGGTTTGTTTACCATAGTAGAGCGTTCTTGTTCTTCTTGATTTCTTTGCAAAATCTTCCTTCTATGAAAAGTTCTATCAATCTCTGGATCAAGAGGTAATAGATTTCCTGCAAAGTTAGATATACGCATACAAGAGTAAGATCTCAAGTTTGTTTTTAGAATTTTTTTTACTCGAAAAACAAACTACATCAAAATGTTGAAAATATAAAATGTAGAATTTGAATTGCAGTAAGTTAAATTGCAAGAAAAAGTAAACAAAAATAAAAGGAAAAACAGAGTTTCTAAGACTAGTTACAACTATGTAATAGAAAAGAAAAGAAAGATCTAGTCTAACTCAAATGATTATTTCTAATGTTATAGACGCAGTCCCCGACAATAGCGCCAAAAACTTGTTAACTCAACTTGAAGTGCACGATTTTGTCGTAAGTAATAAAAAGATATCGAATCCACAGGGGCTGGTTATAAGCACTAGAGATGTCTCACAACGAATTAGCTAAACGATCGACAAAGGTAATGAACGTACTGAGTAGCAACTAGAAATAAAAATGGAAAAGTAAATGTAAGAACTTGGTTTTGTAAGAGTTCTAGGAGTCCGGTTTCTTTGTGATATTTATCAATGTAAGGTGATCTACCAATTCCTATCCTCAGTTGTCATGAATTTATAGGAAGTTGTTGTTTTCCTCCTGCAGAAGTCAACCGGCAAAAAACTTTTATCTATACCTCTAGTAGTTTGATAGTTATGATCTCCATGAAGTCCGTTAGCGGGGCAACCTGTCACCAACACCCCTCGGTCATACAACATAGAAGCACATCACCATTCAATCCACATAAAGGCATAAGGAATAAATGCACTCAATCAATCCACCTCATTGTAAGACCAGCTTCACCTTTCAAAGTGATTCCTTAGATGTCTGTTAGCAGGGCAGCTTGCCACTAGTGCCCCTCGGTCATACGATCTAGGGAATCCCTCTACGAGATCCACAAGTGGCACAAACATCCAATCCAACATGGAAATCAAATCCAAACGCAATCATTCCACACAAGATCAAATAGATACAAAACATAACAACATCATTGATATATGAAATTGGCACATCCATGAGATTCTTATATCAAATTATACCACAAATACTCCCTTGGTCCTAGAACAATGAATCTACTCCATAATGTAAAGATAGAGATTCGAAGATGAAGAGATCACAAACATTTCAACCCAAATCGAGAGAAGGGAATAGAAATGCTTCCCTCGCTTCTGGAGTGGAATCTGAGATGGAAATGACTTAGGAACACCGGATCACGACTGGAGTTTGACCCCAAACTTGATCTCCCCAAAAAGGGAGAGTCTCCTCCCTTTGAAAAGAGGAAGAAGCTTTTATATAGTGCAGGGCACGGGCACCACACGACCCGTGCCACGGCCGTGTGGCACACACAACCCTTGCTGCTCTGCCCTCGGCCAAGGTCACACGGCCATGTACTGTTCTTTCTCTGGTTGGCTCACACGGCCGTGTGGCACACACGGTCGTGCCAATCTTTGCCTCTAGACACCTCACACGGACGTATGGCACACACAGCTTGGGCTCGTCTCTTCTTTGGAATGCTGCACGACCATGTGGAGAAGTTGCTTGGGCCGTGTAGATCTACACGACCAAGTTCTGGTTGTGCTTGCTGGGATGACACGGCCGTGCCAATCCACACGGCCGTGTCATTCTCCTCCTCTGGTGAAGCTACACGGCATGTCTGCTCCGCACAGCCAAGGTCATTTTCTTCCTGCTCCTTTGACACGACCATGTGGCTCACATGATCAATGTTGTCTTCCTTTGCTTGTTGTCTAGATCAGCCACGAACATCATTTCTTCTCTAAATTCGACTCCTGAAGACAGAAAATACATAAGAGCAGATCTTCGAATAAAGAAAAGTATTTATGCTGAAAGTAAGTCAAAGAGTATGAAAATGTATAGATAAAACATGCGTAAAATATGTAAATGTGCGTTAAAACATGCTAATCAAAAGTATACAATCTACGCACATCAGTATTCTTTGCAAAAATCATTTTTTTCTAGCTCAACCAACCTCGGAAATTTCAAATTTATATAAAAAAAATGTTAAATCTGCGATGAACTTTGAAATTCGTAGCAAATTCTACAATGAACTTTGAAATTCGTTGCAAATTCTGCGCCGAATTCTAAAATTCGTTGTATATTGTATTTTTTTTAAAAATAAACTTTCCAAAGTAAGTTGAGGTGCCCAGAGAGTTCGGAATGATATGAAATTAGTTCTTATGGGTTCTTATAAATCCCCTGATCATATATATGCCCTCAAATATCAATTTTACCCAATATATTGAGATAATTGATTTTATAAAGGAGATTAATATTTTTCGGATACCTTCATGGTCAAACAATCACTGGTTGAGTAAAATTAGTGGTTAAGGACATTTATATAATCAGAGGATTTATAGGAACCCACAGAAACTAATTTCATCTCATTCCGCGCTCTCTAGGTACCTCAACCGAGCTCGGAACGTTCAAATTTATATAAAAAAAATTACAATCTGCGATGAATTTTGAAATTCGTTGCAGATGCTGTAATGAATTGTAAAATTCATCGCATAGTGTAGTTTTTTTTTTAAAATAAACTTTTCAAAATCGGTTGAAGTACCCAAAGAACTCGTAATGAAAGAAACCAGTTCTTATAAATCCCCTGATCATATAGATGCCCTCAAATATCAATTTTATCCAATATATTAAAATTATTGATTTTACAAAGGGGATTAATATTTTTCAGACATCTTTATAGTAAAAAAAATCATCGGTTGAGTAAAATTAATGGTTGAAGATATTTATAAAATTAGGGGATTTATATGAATTCATAGGAACTAGTTTTATCTCATTTCAAACTCTCTAGGTACCTCAACTGGCCTCAGAAAGTTCAAATTTATATATAAAAAAAAATCTCAAATCTACGACGAATTTTGAAATTCGTCGCAGATTATAAATATTATTATTATTTTTTAAAAAACTTTCTAAAACCGATTGAGGTACCTAGAAATCTCAGAATGACATGAAACTAATTCCTATGGGTTTCATAAATCCCCTAATCATAAAAATGCCCATAAAAAATAATTTGACCCATTATATTTTTTCTTAATTTGCTAAATCAATTATGTGCATGCAATACTTAGCTAAATTTCTATAGGAAGTTGTAGTTTAACAAGTCACACTTATTTTAAAATATCATAAGATGGTTGAGGTACCCAGAGAGTTCGAAATGACATGAAACAAGTTTCATTTTGTTCCTATAAATTCTCTAATAATATAGATGTCTTCAAATATTAATTTTACATAATATATTGAGATTATTGATTTTATGAAGACGGTTAACATTTTTCGGACATCTTCGAGGTAAAAAGTTCACCGATGGGATAAAATTAGTGGTTGAGGACATTTATAAAATCAGGGGATTTATAAAAACCCATAAGAACTTGTTTCATTTCATTCTGAGCTTTGTAGGTACCTAACCGGTCTTGAAAAGTTCAAATATATATATATAATCTTAAATCTGTGACAAATTTTGAAATTCGTTGCAAAGTCTGCGACGAATTTTAAAATTCATCGCAGATTATAAATATTTTTTTAAAAATAAACTCTCCAAAATCGGTTGGTGTACCCAGAGAACTCGAAATGACATGAAATTAGTTTCTATGAGTTCATATAAATCCCCTAATAATATAGATACCCTCAAATATCAATTTTACCTAATATATTAAGATTATTGATTTATGAAGGTGATTAACATTTTTCGGAGACCTTCAAGGTAAAAAAAATCACCAATGGGGTAAAATTAGTGGTTGAGGATATTTGTAAAATTAGGAGATTTATAGGAACTCATAGGAACTGGTTTTATCTCATTTCGAGCTCTCTAGGTACCTCAATCAATCTTAGAAAGTTTAAATTTATATATATAAAAAATCTCAAATCTGTGATGAATTTTGAAATTCATCACAGAATCTGCAATGAATTTCAAAATTCATCGCATATCTGCAACGAATTTTGAAATTCGTCGCACATTCTACAACGAATTTCAAAATTTATCGTAGAATATAAATATTTTTTTTTTTTAAAAATAAACTCTCTCAAACCGATTGAGGTACCCAGAGAACTTGGAATAACATAAAACCAATTTCTATGAGTTCATATAAATCCCCTGATCATATAGATGTTCTCAAATATCAATTTTATCCAATATATTATAATCATAAATTTTATGTAGATGATTAACGTTTTTCGAACACCTTTATGGTAAAAAAATCACCGGTTGGGTAAAATTATTGGTTGAGAATATTTATAAAATTAAGGGATTTATAGGAACCCATATGAACTGGTTTCATTTCATTTCGAGCTATCTAGGTACCTCAACCGACCTTAAAATGTTTAAATTTATATATAAAAAATATTTATAATCTGCGACAAACTTTGAAATTCGTTGTAGAATCTGCGATGAATTTGGCAACAAGTTTATTTTTGTCGCAAAAGAAACCTAAGTATTTAATCCGCCCGATCCGATCGCTTTCATCCTTTGCCCTAATTTTGGTTGGCGGTGGTAGCGTGAGGAGGAGATTTTAGTGCAGCAATTTCCGTCCAAGTAAGGCCGTCACCCCTCTCTTCCAACTCTGATGAGTCTACCGGCACTCAGCCGGTGGCAGGTGGCGCTGGGCCGCTGCTCGAGCCCATGGTTGGCACTGGCAGGCCGCGGGAGCCCGCGCCTGGCACTGGCTAGATGTGGGAGTGAGTGGCTGGCCCAGGCCGACCGTGCAAGGAAGTGCCTGGCCCTAGTCGGCCGTGTGAGGCAATGCCTCGGCCTGGCCGACCGTGCGAGGCAGAGCCTGGCCCTGGCCGGCCACGTGAGGCAAAGCTTGGTCATGGTTGGCCTTGCGAGGCAGTGCCTGGCCTTGGACGACCGTGTGAGGAAGAGCCTGGTCCTGGCCGGCCGCAGGAAGCAGAGCCTGGCCTTAGTCGGCCGTAGGAGATAGAGCTTGGCCCTGGCTAGCGGCGTGAGGTAGAGCCTGGCCCTGGTCGGTCGCGGGAGGCCACAGTTGGCCTTGGCCGTCCGCGTTTACTTACGGTAGACCTTGGACGACCGCGGCTGACCTTGTCCGGTTGCGGCTGACCCTTGCTGCCCTTGGCATGGCCAAGATGGCCGAGATTTATTGGCTGAACCAACCTTATAATCTTGTTTATAGCGAGCTTATTTGTGTTTTTCGACCTGTATAATTGACTGTGTATATTGTAAGGGGTGCTCCAGATGTGGCCACAAGAACCCATGCCGCTAGGCCGATCTACCTGGTCAGCCACTCTTCTCGGTCGACCACTCTACTGCTTGCCTGCCCGACCCTTTAGTTCGTCCGGCCTCTCTGCTCCACTCGTTCAGAAACTCGATGTTCGACAATCTCCTCTGCTCGACCTGTCAGCCACGCAGGACATTAGGTCGCTCAGCTAATTCGTCCACTTGCCTGCTCGACACTCGTCCACTCGGCCTCGTTCACATGACTTCTCATCCATTTGGACTCGGTCGCTCAGACTTTGCTACTCGGATGTTCTTCTCGCTCAGCCACTCTGCGGACAGCCCTTGGCAAAAATCAACCCCTGCTAGCTGTCTGAGATTATTTGCTTAGGTCATCTTGGCAAATAAGTGAATTTAATTCGGTGTATTTAAATTTCACTAATTTTCAAAATCTCCGGCATATTGTTTGTCCGGCACTCGAGTCTCATCCTACCCGAGAGTCGAGTGCTCAAGCCGTCGGGTACCAAGCTAGGACGAGTACCACAAGGTTTGTGAGGCTAGGGTGTCGAGTTACTCAAGCGCCAAATGCTTCCCAAGAGGAACGCAAAGTGTCATCGCCTGAGTCAGTTGAGATCTGAGTCGCTGACAACATAGTGCCCAATCTGTTGAGTCACAAGTAGGTGGCGAGAGTTGAGTTGGTCGAATGCACTAACTGGACTAAGCCTGAGTGGGAAAACAAAGCTAAGTTGGGAACGGAAATATTGAATGCTCATGAAGTATTCCCCGAGTCCGAGTTGGTCGCTGCCTAAGCACCAAATCGAAAAACTAGAAGTCGAGGTCTTTGTTTGACACAATTCCCTTAAAACAGATTCGCCTCACTTTTGATAGTGTTTCTGTTGGAAATGTGAATGGAATAAAGAGATGGAGACGAAGAGACTCTATTGTGCATGAGTTTAGTCCCACATTAGAAGTCTCTTGGCTTTGTTGTTGGTTTAAATTATGACACATGCATTGACGTTGTAAACATATGCATGGGGAGAGACTCTCTCACGCGTGAGTGCGCAGGGGTGGGTGCAAATCCAGGGTCCGGATTGTACCGAACCAAGGTTGACTCGTGCGCGAGCACGACTTGTGCATGTCGAATGCCGGACCGGTTGAGGTAAAATTTACCCAAAAGAATGAACCAACATATAGCCACTTGAATCTTGCTAAGGATGTAATGGAAGCATTAATGTGAAATTAATGTTGATTCCGTAACGTCTCGACATTAATGGCAGCATTAAACTCATTAATGGTGATTTGTAACGTCTCAATATTAATGATGACATTAATCTCATTAATAATGATTCTGTAACGTCTCGACATTAATGAAGACATTAAAGCCATTAATGACGAAATTAAACTCAGCATTAAATGATCATAATTTGATCATTTATTGCAGGCAAGATGAGAGCTCCTATATAAGGAGGCTGAATCTTGAGCAAAGCGAAGAAGAAAAAAGCGAAAGCAAGAGAATTCCTCCACCTTCGTTCCCTGATTCTTTTCTCTCAGTCGTGCATCCGCTCGGCTAAACTATTTGTGATAGCACTCAGGTGCATTCTCAGTTCGCCACAAACAACCAGTGCTTGGTTGCGTTCGTGGTCTTGCCGTTGTATCCTGGGAAACAGACGATCCGAGAAAACCTCGAAGCACAGCCGGAGGTGGGACGAATTTGTTTCAAGGAAGCTGCGTCGATCGCAGGCCTCGGTCCGGTGCTCTGTTTGTCCGCTCGGTTGGACTCTTCATTTGCTGGGTCGGCCACTCTCCCTTCTGATCTGCCCGACTGGTCTCCCGCTCTGCCTGTCTATCCTTCAGTCTGCTCGGACAATCTGATTGCTCAAACTCTGAGGTCAGAAAAACCAGCCCCTGCTGGCAGCCTGAGATTATCTGCTCAGGTCATCTTAACTGTGAGTTGAATTTAATTCGAGTATTTAGATTCAGCTAATTTTCTGTAAATCTCCGGCTACAGATTGTTTAGTGTCCAACAATTTTGAAACAGATTCGATTCTGTTGAGATGGCCACGGAACGAAATGTTGAGGTGCAACAGACTCAACATGTTCAGGCCCCCTCCACCCCGATTGGAACTGTGCCAATCAGTCATGGGGAAAGGCCAGAGAAGTTCAGTGGACTGAACTTCAAGAGGTGGCAGCAGAAGATGCTCTTCTACCTGACCACACTCAATCTGGCTCGGTTCTTGACCGAGGACCCTCCCAAACGCACTGAGGATTCTGATGCGCAAACCATCAGTACAGTGGAGGCATGGACTCATTCCGAGTTCCTTTGCAGAAACTACATCCTTAACTGCCTTGCCGACTCGCTGTATGCTGTGTATAGCATGAAGAGTACGGCTAAGGAACTGTGGGAGTCCCTAGACAAGAAATACAAGACGGAGGATGCAGGGGCAAAGAAGTTCATCGTGGGCAAATTCCTGGACTACAAGATGATTGACTCCAAGACGGTGATCAGTCAAGTCCAGGAGCTTCAGGTGATCTTGCACGAGATCCACTCAGAAGGAATGGTTCTGAGTGAAACCTTCCAAGTGGCTGCTATCATCGAGAAGCTGCCTCCCGACTGGAAGGATTTCAAGAACTACCTGAAGCATAAGCGGAAGGAGATGAATGTGGAGGAACTCATCGTTCGACTTCGCATCGAAAAAGACAACAAGAGTTCAGAGAGAAAGTTGTTCTCTCCGGCTACTGTCAAAGACAACGTGGTCGAGCACGGACAAAGCTCGAAACGGAAGAACCCCAAGTCTTCCAAGATAGGACCCAAAGGAGGCATCAGCAAGAAGAAATTCTCTGGGAAGTGCTTCAACTATGACAAAGTGGGTCACAAATCTTCGGAGTGCAGAAAGCCGAAGAAGAAGCAGGAGGCCAACCTGAACGAGGGACCAGAAATGGATGACCTCTGCGCTGTGGTCTCTGAGCTGAACCTGATCGGTTCAAACCCGCGACAATGGTGGATCGATACTGGAGCCACTCGACATGTCTGCTGCAACAAGGAGCTGCTCCACAACTTCGAAGAAGTCACTGGAGACAAACTGTTCATGGGGAACTCAGCAACCTCGGACATCACGGGCCAAGGAAAGGTGGTGCTGAAGATGACCTCGGGCAAGGACCTCACTCTGAACAATGTGCTGTATGTTCCGGAGATTCGGAAGAATTTAGTGTCCGGATCACTTCTGAGCAAGCATGGCTTTCGCATTGTTTTTGAGTCGGACAGAGTTGTATTGTCCAAAAATGGGATGTTTGTAGGAAGAGGCTATGTATCTGATGGGTTGTTTAAGCTCAATATAATGGCCATTAGGCCCAAGATAAATAAAACTGAAAGCTCTTCCACTTATATGCTTGAGTCTTCGTGTTTGTGGCATGGTAGACTAGGACATGTTAACTACGATGTATTGCGTAGATTTATAAACATGCAAAGCATACCTACATTCCACCTTGACCCAAAATACAAGTGTGAGATTTGTGTTGAAGCGAAAATGACAAGGTCATCCTTTCAACATATTGAAAGAAGTAACGAACCACTTGACCTAATCCACACTGACGTGTGCGATCTAAAAAGTACGCCAACTCGTGATGAAAATAAATACTTCATCACTTTTGTAGATGATAACACAAAATACTGTTATGTGTATCTTCTCAAAAGTAAGGATGAAGCTATAGAGAAATTTGCTCTCTATAAGAACGAGGTTGAAAACCAGCTTAATAGAAAGATTAAGGTGGTTCGAAGTGACCGAGGCGGTGAATATGTGTCACCGTTCATGTGGGGGAAAGCTGTGTTAACAGCTAATTACCTTTTAAATAAGGTGCCTCGGAAGAAAATAGATAAGAGCCCTTATGAGTTGTGGAATGGAAGACAACCGTCCTACAAATATTTACGAATGTGGGGGTGTCTTGCTAAAGTGTTGGTGCCTGATCCTAAAAGGATTAAGATAGGACCAAAAACTGTTGATTGCATATTTATTGGATATGCACATAACAGCAGTGTTTATCGATTTTGTGTGTATGAGTCACACATACCGGAGATACATAAGAACTCGATAATCGAATCGAGAAATGCCTCTTTCTTCGAGCATGTGTTTCCATATAAGACCCGTGAGGATGCTAGCTCCTCAAAACGGGCGAATGAAACACAAGGTGAAGAAGAAAATGATGACAATGAGGAACCAGTGGAGGTTGAGCCTAGACGGAGCAAAAGAGCTAGGGTGGAAAAATCCTATGGATCGGATTTTATCACTTTCATGTTAGAGAGTGAGCCCCGTAGTTACTCAGAAGCTGTAGGCTCTTCTGATGGACCTCACTGGAAAGAGGCAATTGCATCTGAGATAGAATCTATCTTGCAAAATCACACTTGGGAACTTGTGGATCTTCCTCCGGGAAGTAAACCACTAGGTTGCAAGTGGATTTTCAAGAAGAAAATGAAGTCAGATGGCACGATCGATAAATACAAGGCCAGATTGGTAATCAAAGGATACCGACAACGAGAAGGCCTTGATTACTTCGATACATACTCTCCGGTATCGAGAATAACTTCCATTAGAGTATTGTTGGCTATTGCCGCTCTATGGAATCTCAAAATACATCAAATGGATGTAAAGACAGCTTTTCTAAACGGAGATTTAGAAGAGAAAATCTACATGGACCAACCCGAGGGGTTTTCTGTGCCAGGACAAAAAAACAAGGTATGTAGATTGGTGAAGTCATTATATGGCTTGAAACAAGCGCCAAAGCAGTAGCATGAGAAATTCGATAATGCCATGAAGAAATGTGGATTCAAGATCAATGAATGTGATAAATGTGTCTACATGAGAGTCACAGAGAGTAACTATGTCATCTTGTGCTTCTATGTAGATGACATACTTATCATTGGGAGTAATGATAAGATAATCAAATCCACAAAAGATATGTTGAACTCAAGATTTGACATGAAAGAGATGAGCCTAGCTGATGTGATTCTGGGAATCAAAATTCTTAGAACGACAGAAGGACTTGTTCTTAGTCAGTCCCATTACGTGGACAAAATTCTTGAAAAAATCACCAAGGGTGATACTGCTTTGGCACGAACGCCGATAGATACGAGTCAACATCTATCAAAAAATCGAGGTGAAAGTATCTCGCAGATAGAATACTCTCAAGTGATTGGAAGTCTGATGTACTTGATGAGTTGTACTCGACCAGACTTGGCCTACGCAGTAAGCAAACTGAGTAGATACATTAGTAATCCCGGTGTTGAGCACTTGAAAGGGATAACAAGAGTACTGAGGTACTTGAGGTATACTCGTGAATATGGACTGCACTATACGAGATATCCTGCTGTAATCGAATGATACAGCGATGCAAGTTGGATATCCGATATAAAAGACTCTAAGTCTACGAGTGGGTATGTCTTCACTCTAGCAGGTGCAGCCATTTCCTGGAAATCTTCTAAGCAAACCGTAATAACCAGATCCACGATGGAATCTGAGTTTGTAGCTCTTGACAAGTGCGGTGAAGAGGCTGAGTGGCTACGGCAATTCATAGAAGATATTCCACGATGGGCGAAACCGGTGCCGGCGATATGCATACATTGTGATAGTCAATCAGCAATCGGTCGGGCACAGAGCCATCTGTATAATGGTAAGTCTAGACATATACGTCATAGACACAATACCATTAGACAACTACTCTCAACTGGAGTTATCATTGTTGACTATGTGAAGTCAAAGGATAACCTAGCGGATCCGCTAACCAAAGGGTTAAATCGAGAGTTAGTTGCAAGCTCATCACAGGGAATGGGCTTGATGCCGTTGTCAGCGATCAGTGCAGAGGACACCCAACCTATGCTGACTGGAGATCCCAAAAACTAGGTTCAAAGGGACAACTAATCTGTGCTGACAAGACACACTGTGGGGGTAGCCCAATGAAACAGTGACTAGACGAGGGTAAGCCGATGGGTTTTTAATGATCAAAAAAGAGTAGTTGGAACTCTTGAGGGATCACCTATGTGAGAAAGAAGTGGGGCCGCTTCGAAGAGAATTGGAGGCATAATTCTTAGAGCTTCTCACAGAACCAGGCGTGTTCATGGCCAAGAACGAACACACTCATGAGAACTGAGTTGTATCAGGGAGAGTCTTGGGTGAGATTTGTCACTGCTTACACAAACGGTAGTATAGTTCAAAGACATCATGTCTACTATCAGCCAGTAAGCAACCAGATCTTCACAAGGGAGGGTTCAAAGGGTAAAACCCACCTATCCTATACTTGACTCAACTGTTGAATGCTATCACATACCCTGTTTTCCATTCATGTGGGGGATTGTTGGAAATGTGAATGGAATAAAGAGATGGAGACGAAAAGACTCTATTGTGCATGAGTTTAGTCCCACATTAGAAGTCTCTTGGCTTTATTGTTGGTTTAAATTATGACACATGCATTGACGTTGTAAACATATGCATGGGGAGAGACTCTCTCACGCGTGAGTGCGCAGGGGTGGGTGCAAATCCAGGGCCCGGATTGTACCGAACCAAGGTTGACTCGTGCGCGAGCACGACTTGTGCATGTCGAATGCCGGACCGGTTGAGGTAAAATTTACCCAAAAGAATGAACCAACATATAGCCACTTGAATCTTGCTAAGGATGTAATGGAAGCATTAATGTGAAATTAATGTTG
Source organism: Zingiber officinale (assembly GCF_018446385.1). Classification (NCBI taxonomy): domain Eukaryota; kingdom Viridiplantae; phylum Streptophyta; class Magnoliopsida; order Zingiberales; family Zingiberaceae; genus Zingiber; species Zingiber officinale. Next base: position 129,689,886 of record NC_055988.1, read on the forward strand.
ATTCCGTAACGTCTCGACATTAATGGCGGCATTAAACTCATTAATGGTGATTTCGTAACGTCTCAGTATTAATGACGACATTAATCTCATTAATAATGATTCTGTAACGTCTCGACATTAATGAAGACATTAAAGCCATTAATGACGAAATTAAACTCAGCATTAAATGATCATAATTTGATCATTTATTGCAGGCAAGATGAGAGCTCCTATATAAGGAGGCTGGATCTTGAGCAAAGTGAAGAAGAAAAAAGCGAAAGCAAGAGAATTCCTCCACCTTCGTTCCCTGATTCTTTTCTCTCAGTCGTGCATCCGCTCGGCTAAACTATTTGTGATAGCACTTAGGTGCATTCTCAGTTCGCCACAAACAACCAGTGCTTGGTTGCGTTCGTGGTCTTGCCGTTGTATCCTGGGAAACAGACGATCCGAGAAAACCTCGAAGCACAGCCGGAGGTGGGACGAATCTGTTTCAAGGAAACTGCGTCGATCGCAGGCCTCGGTCCGGTGCTCTGTTTGTCCGCTCGGTTGGACTCTTCATTTGCTGGGTCGGCCACTCACCCTTCTGATCTGCCCGACTGGTCTCCCGCTCTGCCTGTCTATCCTTTAGTCTGCTCGGACGATCTAATTGCTCAGACTCTGAGGTCAGAAAAACCAGCCCCTGCTGGCAGCCTGAGATTATCTGCTTAGGTCATCTTAACCGTGAGTTGAATTTAATTCGAGTATTTAGATTCAGCTAATTTTCTGTAAATCTCCGGCTACAGATTGTTTAGTGTCCAACAGTTTCGAGGTTACGTGGATCATCTATTTCCTACTATACAATGGCAGCCCACGATCACCACCAAACTCTGGTTGTAGCTGTGAACTAAGATCATACTCCGAACTCTCTTACGATGATTTTGTCGACCAGAAATGCATGACAGACAAATAATAGATAGGGGAACAAAGTGGGCTCAAGATCATGACCTCCTTTTATAGGAGTGTCTCCCCTTAAGGGGCGTTAAATAGCCGAGTTATTGCCTTTATTGTGATTCATTCATTTGGAAAAATTTTACCTCAATTGATTTGACATTCGACGCACGCAAATCGTTCTGGCACACCAGTCAATTTGATTCAGTACAATCCAGGTCCTAAATTTACATCCCTACAAACTCATGTGTCCATGCATACGTTCACAATACCAATACTTGTGAAATATTATAAATCAACCACAAAACCACAAACTCTTCAATATGGAAATAAACTCCCATAGACTTGCGAAATCATTTCCATCCACCTCTTTATTTCAATGCACATTTCTAACACCCATATCATTTGCCAAATATCAAAAAATGACAGGTCGTTGTATCCTTCCTTGCAATTGGATTTAATCATGTTTGACAAAGATACCGAGTGATTTGTATTTGATAAGTCAATTTGAGTAAGCTAAATGGCATGTGCCGGTAGGCATATTGGGAACTCGTGGATAGCTTCAATCTCGAAGAAAAACCATCAAGCTTAAGGTGAAGATGAAGAATCACCTTAGGTTCAAGGCCAATTCCTCGTCTAGGTGTAGGTGAAGGTGAAGGTGAATTGCCCACATATCAAGAATAGGAAGGAAATCCCAAGGCCAATTCCTCGTCAAGTTCATACGGCTAAAGGAAAGAAGGGGAACTCAGAGTCAAGAGAGAGAGCTTGTAAGGTTAACAATTACTGGGTGACGGTTACTTCTCCTAGTTCTAAGTTACCCAATTTAATGTACGATATTACTTTGCAATTAGACAAATGTAAGAGAAGAAGTAACTAAGTTCTTAGAGCGAGAACATAGAAAAGTTAAGACTGCAACTAATTCATCACACATACTAGGTAGGCATGATAACTCTAAGATTATGGATGTTGAGTTAGAAAATTAAACTTTTAGATCAAAGCTTGATGACATTATTTTGATGATAATCAACTTGCCTTTAATTGCAATATTAGATCAAAAGAGGCTTATGTTGGGGTTGTAAGGTTATAAATAAATTAAAGTCCTATATTGAAAATACATGTGAAAGATCATAAAGAATATCTTCATTGGTATATGGTCTTTTAGGGAAAATCTAAAAATAAAACTATGAGGGCTTAAGCTCAAAGTGGATAATATCATCACATTATGGATATATCTAAATTCCTTCGGTCCTAACAATTAGTATTAGAGTCCGGACTGCCAGAAAAGTATAATAACCGATTGTACACAAGAGCTATGGTCTAATTGAGTCATGTGATTAGAATATTGACCTTGAACAAAGGATGTGGGGCTACCATGTCCGAATCAAGTGGACTAGAGACTAGGTAGAAAATTATGGTGGGCAGCCAGACAGAGAAACCCTAGTTTCGGCTAGGCAAGAAAGATCTAGTAAATCAGTTGAACTGAAGGGCAAGGAGAGCAAGGAAGTCCTATTAGGTTGGGTGGACCAAGTGGTAGGAAGACCCATAATAGGTTAGTTGGACCGAGAAACAGGAAGATTTGGTAGGTAGAGTATCGGACGTCAAACGGATAAACTTTCCGTTTGAGGAGGACCTTGTGGTATTTGGTTTGAAGAGGCGGCAGGGAAAGATGCCTTTATTAGTACGAGACTCAAAAATAAAATCATGAGAACTTAGGTCTAAAGTGGACAATATCATACTATTATGGAGATATTTAATTTTTTTTTTATTCTAACAATCTCTTTCAAGAACATTGGATATAGGAAAATATTCAAGAAAGTTATCTTGAATGAGCACTTAGTTAATCCTAATGAAGCTTGTTGAAGAATAACTCATATGTTCAGAATTTAATACAGTCATGCCCGACAGTACGACCAAGGCATGTGAGCATCTGAGAGTCAAGACGTTGTCACACGGTCATAACACAGGACACAGTCTGGTTGTGTTCCGAGTATGAGAGAATTGCAACATTTTTTTCGATGAATTTTGCAATGAAAATCTAAGGAAAAATTTGTGACAAATTTTGCAATATTTTTTTCATTAGAAATAGGTCACCATAAAATTTTGTGAAAAAATAGAAATTCATGGCAAAATTTGTGACAAAAATTTTTTTATTGTAAAATTCATCATAAATTTGTGACTATAATAATTTCCATCACAAAACAACGACTTTAGAATTTCTCCGTTGAGCAGCGACAAAAAAAGGTTTTAGTTACTGATTTGTGACTAAAATCTTTTTCATCGCTGATTTGTAACTAAAATTTTTTCGTCGTAAATTAGTAAATTCACAACAGCAAATCTGCAAATCAACATCATATACCATATATTCATACACAACAAAAATCCCATAACAAAATCAAAGATCCCATAACAAAATGACAAATCAAAGATTATACATGGCACACCATAGATCTCATACAAATCTGATACATCGTACACAGATAAATTCCAAAACAAAATTAATCTAAGAAATCATCAACAAAAGATCCCATAACATTGTTCAAGTAAAACTAAAAATGTAACAAACTCTCTCTTCTAAAATTTCACATACTTCCTCCTCCTCCTCTTGATCTTAATCTTCATTCTTTTCCTACATTAGAAAACAAACAATAAAAAAGGTAAAATAGTTAAGATGAAAATACAGAGAGTAATAAACTAACATAAAATTGAAGTAAACATTTACCTTTTCCAACATGGATTTGCATTTTTCACCGCCTTCCTTGGCGACCCTATTTGAAACAAGTTAATATCAATAAATAAAAAATATAAATTTGAAGGAAAGAAGCACAAACTAAATCAAATAACAAATATTTAAAAACAATAAATCTGCAACATTCATACACAACAATTTCAAACTCAATCCAAAATGACTCAATATTTTATAAAGAAAAAAATTCAACTTCTTCTCTAAGGATCTTCATCTAAGACTATCTTTTTCATGTACCCCATTACACAATATTCATATTCAACATCATCACTTTGTTTTAGATTACCCTAATGAAATTGAAAAAGTAATACAATTAGTCACAATCCAAATAATGAGAACAATGCATAAATACATAGTCACAATACATACTGTTAAGACGCGTATGAGCTAAGGGGGTGAATAGCTTGCTTCGCTTCTTTCAACTTTATTTGCAGCTGAAACTCGAAGCGAAGAATCTTCATAATGCTAACTCTTGGATTTTACTTGGTATCCACCTCCTTGAGATGACTAATCCAAGGGTCCACACCAGCAATCATAACTTTTACTATAAACTCTCCTTCTCATAACAACACCGTAAGTGGAGAAACATCTTATAGCAATATTATGGTTTATGGCTCTCACCCAAGGAAAAACACAACACAAAGAAGAAGTAGAAGAGATTAAAGATGAAGCACGATTCTCCTCTTTGAGTTGCTTGAGGGGGTGTTGCAGATGAGAGCTTGATCTTGGATGCTCAATAAAGTAATAGAACAGTAGTGTCTTCTCATACCCTAATTCTCTTTTTAAGCACTTTAGAATTGGACATTTCTCTACTTTTTGGTCGTAACTAATTTTGGTGAAAACCCTCCAATCAATGACTGATCGTTTAACTATCCATTGAATAATCACTAACTCCATATCAACAAATGAGATTATCCCATATTGAATCCTAATCAATTGTCAAGCTTAATTGATTGATCAATCGATTCGACAGTCATCTTTCCTTGCGAAGAAAGTTTGCCACCAATCGATTGGTCATGCCTAATCGATTGGGCAACTTTTTGTTTGCTCGAAGAAAGCCTGTCAATCAATTGCACCAATTGATTGGCCCGTGCCTAATTGATTACCCAATCAATTTGGCAACTTTCTATGTTTTTTGAAGAAAGTTGTTGAAAGCTTGCCAACCAATTGATTGGTTAATGCCTAATTGATTTGGAAAGTTACTGTGTGCTCAAAATTGATTACCAATCGATTGATAATTCGTGCAAATCGACTGATGCACCATTTTGCTAAACTCAATTATAGGTTTATACCAATCGATTGTGCTAATCGATTGGTGATGCAAACCCAAAGCTTGAGGTTTAGGGTTTTAAGTTTTAGTTCACCAATGGATTGGTGATTTTCACCAATCGATTGGTAAACCCTAAAATAGGATTTTTTTTTCAGTCTCTAAATCCTCAAGCACATATTTCATTTAATGTACCAATTGAAATCAATTACCTCATGTCAGATGAACCTCTTATTCCCTGGACTTTATGCTTGGAGCTTCCTCATCTTCGAGTCTTCGTCTACCCTAGCATCTGATCTCATTATCTACTCAGGTTCCCACCTTTTGCCAAAAATCCGGTCCTCGACATTCTTAGACTCCTCTTGCTTTTGATCTAGTCTTCCGACTTGCAAAAACTTTTTCTTGCCAAGAATCTAGCCCTCAACTTTCTTGCACTTCTCTTGCCTTGCATTCGGTCTTCCGACTTACAAGGACTTCTTATTGAGAATCTGGTCATCGACTTTTTTGGCCTTCTCTTATCTTGCAAACTTATAACTCAAGTTAGATCGAACTTATTAATCTAAACTTAAATAATTATCAATCATCAGGACATGATTACACCAACATATACCGTCAATTGGGATTCTATAAATAACCTTTAATGAATTGTTCCACACTTTTTTCATACTGTTTAAACCTTCTATCTATGTGTATCCAAGATTTATCTATTTCAATAAAGTAAAATTCTCCAAAAAAATATGTTAATATAATTTTTTTTATATTATTTATTGCTAGATATACGTATTCTAATAAAGGTGTACTCCTTTATTTTTTGTATTATAAAAAAAAAACTTAGCAATCATGGTACTCCTTAAAAACTCATAAGGTACAAAAAAAAAAAAAAAGTCATTTCTTATAGCAAAGGCTGTGAAGCTAAATTACCTGATTCACTATAGCCCATTGCATTTCAAGAGGAAGTTGAGCAAAATCATCAAACTCGGTTCCTATTAAATTAGGAATTGCTTCCTAAATTGAACCGAAAAGATCATCAGTCCCATCACTAAAATCCCAAAGAAAACCATATAATATAGTTTTAGTGCATCGATAAAAGAAAAACAGGAGGAAGATTATCACCTTGTTCCATTTTCTTGCTCTCTGATACCGGACAATGACACTACATGCGAAAAAAGGAGAAAATATTACAATGATTCATATTGAAACAGATGATTGATGACAGGAAAAATTGAGGGGACAGGAAACTAACTTGTTTGGAGTGGAGCGATTTGTGAGGTCAAACATTATGAGAATCACCACAGAGTCTTTGCAAGCTATAGGAACATGATGAAGAAATTTGGCATCACCTGCAAGTTCTCGATGGCAATCTCTCCATTAAGATGAAGAAAACGAAGCTACGATTCTGCTTGATTAAAAAGTGATTAATAAAGATTAGCGTGAACATCCATGTAGAAAAAAGGTTAATCAAGGCAGCAGAACCAAATCTTTATTCTTCACCAATACTAGCTATGTCATAACATTTTTCTCTGAACAAGGATTATTTAAACCTTCTCAAAAAGGAAAACAGTGAAACATGTGAATAGAACAAGATCAAACACCTTCTTCTTTTAATTTTTTGAGTTAACTTGCTATGACACATAGGAAGCTAGATAAGATCATGAAAGACCATTCACAGTGATATACTATTAACATCAAAATTTATGCTTCTACATATCAGAAACATCAATTTTTTTTCATAAACAAATTAACAATTCTTTTTAGAGGGCAATATATGCAAATATTGAAATACATTAAATTAGCACCATTTTTTTTTTTTAGAATTCAACATATATAGTACAAGTTAGGCCTTGAAATATGGCAAATATATGGGCATGGGACCGGCCTCGAGTCATGGACACAAGTACTGAACTGAGTTCGGTGAATAAATGATGCATGAAAATAAATAAACATTAATTGCCAATTAGCACTATTCCATTTCTAAGAACCACCTAATGACCGATATTTTGGAGCAGAAATATATATCGTGAACTGATGATATATGCCGTTCTCAAAAAACTTTCGTGTGCTAAAACGATGTAAATAGGAATAGAAAGCGTCACCTTGGTTCGCAAATCTACTGCTTTGACCTCCGCCTTAAACGTATTGGTGACGATATCATTACAGGATGGATTCAGCTAGGGATGTAAATGAATCAAACGATTCACGAGTTATTCGGAGCTCGATTCGGTAAAAAACTCGTTCAAGTTCGTTCGTTTATCTTATCGAGCCGAGCTCGAGCTTAAGGATATATATTCGGCTCGTGAGCCCGCGAACATGTTCATTTATAGGATCGCGAGTCAAAAAAATGAGCCTTAAAACAAGCTTTAAACCGAGCCAAAAAACGAGCTCTAAAACGAGCTAAAAAAATGAGTTCTAAAACGAGTCTTAAAATGAGCTTTAAAATAAGTCAAAAAATGAGCTCTAAAACGAGCCAAAAAATGAGCTCTAAACGAGTCCGAAAATGAGCCCGAGCCCGCTTAACGAGTTAGGCTCGTTAACTTTGATAATCAAGCTAATAACGAGCCGAGCTCGAATTGTTCGCGAGCTTGATAATTCTAAAACGAGCCGAGCTCGAGCCTTGTGATAAAAGCTCGATTCGAGCTTGAGCCGAGCTTGAGCCGAGCTCGAGCCCGAATCTAACTTAAACGAGCCGAGCTCAAGCCTAATATTGTTCGGCTCAGTTCGGCTCGTTTACATCCCTAGATTCAGCGTCACCGAGTCAACGAAGACTCCATTGGCGGGCCCACCGCTTCTGACCCGTCAGCAAGGACTAGGGAGACGATCTTCGAGGAGAGTGAGCTGAGATTGGCTAGTTTTCCATAGATGAGGCCGTATAAGAAGAGGATCTCGTCGAGCGTACGACCCTCGGAGCCGGCAGCAACGAGGGTGAGGACGAGATGGACAAAAAGCAGGTAGGACAAGAGGTTGCAGTGGGAGGCGACGACGGGAGAGGCAGGGTTTGGAGGGCAATAATATTTTACCAAAATTCGTCCCTAATTTACAATAAATTTTACGACAATAATATTTTACCAATGGATTTTATGACAAAAAAATTTTGTTGTTAATTTTATGATGAAAATTATTTTATTGCTAATTTTGTTATTGTTTTATGATGAATTTATTTTTGTTACTATTTTTGTTGTCGATTTGTAACAAATTATTTTTGTCATTAAAATTCGGTCCTAAATCTATATTTTTTTGTAGTGCGTGTTTGGGTACGAGGGAACGAGCATAGCTTGGTTGTGCCCCATGCTAGAGGTGCCGAGTTGTTCGGGATTTATGGTATTACTTGATATTTTAGGTCTAAAATACTTGTATTGGTTGAGCTGTATATATAGGATCATTGTAACTCTAAACTTAATTTTAATATAAAGTTCTTAGTCGTTTTGTGGAGTAGGCATATCTCTGAATCACGATAATTCTTTGTCTTCTCTTCATGATTCTTCTTCTTTGGTTTCTCCTCTATGATTCTTCATTGTTGTTGCGGCACAATCTTAACAACTGGTATTAGAGTTAAGGCATTATGTTTGGGAGCTCTTCTGTGAAATTTGATAGGGTGAAGTTTGATAGAACTAAAAATTTTGATTTATGGCAGAGGGTTAAAGATCTATTGGTGCAATAAGGCATGGTGAAAGTACTAGGTGCAAAGAAATTAGAAGTGATGGAAATGTCAGATAGGAAGGAACTACAAGAGAAGGGGGTGGCAACCATCAGACTTTGTCTAATGTATGACAATATATTACATTATGGATGAGAAATCACCGATGACGATTTAGCAAAAACTAGAAAACCGTTACATGTCCAAGTTGTTGATGAATAAATTCTATCTTAAATAGAAGTTGTTTGGGCTTAAGATGTTAGAGGACACAGATCTGAGTCAACATATTAATGTTTTCAATCAAATTGTAAGCGATTTGAAATAGATTGATATAAAGATCGAAGATGAAGACAAGACACTGATGTTGTTAAATTCTCTATCATCATCTCCTACGTATGAGAATTTGATTATGACTCTAATGTAGGAGAGGAGAACTCTCATGCTAGAGGAAGTCACAAGTGCTCCGTTGGGATTTCATCGACGGAAGAAAGTTAGTGATGAGACATCTCAACATGAAGGCTCATGGTAAGAGGTAACTAGGAGCGTGATAGGATAGTCGGGCAATGATAATAAGGCCCTATCTAAATCAAGAAAGAAGAAAGAGATTACATGCTACAAGTGTGGAGTAAAGGGTCACATTAATAGAAATTGTCCAAAGAGAAAGGAAACAAATGTAGAGAGTAAAGATGGTTCATCAAAGTTTGCTAACATAGTAAAAGAAAAAAATTTAGAGAGTGGAGATGGTGATATGTTTTCTATTTCATCTAGTTTAGAACAATTGACAAATTCTTAGATCATGGATTCAACATGTTCTTATTACATGATGCCTAACAAGGACTATTTCGACACTTACAAGTTGGTGAATTCTAGTTCTATTTTGATGGGTAACGATGCATCTTGCATAGTCATTAGAATAGGGAATGTCAAAATCAATATTTTTGATGGTGTCATCAAAACGATGAGTGATGTTAGACATATACTGAATCTGAGGAAAACCTAATTTTATTGGACATGTTGGATGGTAGTGGTTGTTGTTATAAATATACTATCGGAGTAATGAAAGTTAGTAAAGATGTTGTAAATAAAAGGATAGAAACTAGCATGGAACATCTATAACTTGCTAGGTACTATAGTTGTAGGTGGAGCTGCCGCTATAGTATCTGAATCAGATAATACAATCTTGTGGCATATGTGACTGGATCATATAAGTGAGCATGGGATGCTGAGCTTCATAAAAAAGGTTTATTGAAGGGCGTCAAACTTGACTTATACAAGTATTGTGTTCTTAGAAAACAAAGCAGAGTACAGTTCAAGACAACCACACATAAGACTAAGAAAATTCTAGACTATGTTCATACGGATCTCTAGGGACCGTCCAATGTAGCATTACATGGAGGACATTTATATTTTATGAATTTCATAAACAGTTACACATGGAAAATCAGAGTGTACTTCATGCTTCACAAGTCATAAACTTTCTCAAAGTTAAAGATGTGGAAAATTGAAATAGAGAAGCAAACTAGAAGGAAACTCAAATGTCATGAGATCAGACAATGGACTATGTACACAGATTTGAAGTTTTAGGAATTTTGTAAGCAACATGGTATCAAAAGACACTTCACAGTTCGTTTGATATCACAATAAAATGGTAATTGAGAGAGCTTGACTTCCTAGGTTGAATGCATAGCTTGCGAAGATCTTCTAGATAGAAGCGGTAAACATGTCATGTTTTTTGATTAATCGATCATCAAAAGTAGCACTAGATGACAAACTATCAGAGGAGGTATGGATAAGAAATTTGGTTGATTATCCTAGTTTGAGAGTGTTTAGATGTCCAACCTATATGCACATTTCTAGTGAAGACATATCAAAGCCGGATGTGAAGTCTAGATAGTGTGTTTTTCTGTGTTATCAAAAAGGTGTCAAAGACTTCAACCTTTAGGATCCAAAGGCAAATAAGAGGGTGATTGGTAGAAATGTGGTATTTGATGAAAGAGTCATGTTATAGTGTCCTCAGGGTGAAAACAATAAATACTAGAAAACTGCAAAAAAAGAGAAGGATGTTATGCAGGTGTAGCTAGAAACTTATGATCTTGATGAATCTAGCTCAAAGCACATAGAGCATCGTACTATAGCCCGAGAAAGCACCAGACACACAATCAAACCACCTACTCGGTATATCTTTGAAGACTTTGTTTTTTTATGTACTTATCATTAGTAGCGGAGATCCTACTTCTTTTCAGATGACAATACATAGCTCAGAGAAGGATAAGTGGATAAGTGCTATGATGGATGAGATAGAGTCATTGCATAAGAATTAAATATGAGATCTGGTGAAACTTCACTACAAGAAAATTGGGATTCTACAAAGGGTTACTTACAGAGGAAGGGGATTGACTAGTATTAGATATTTTCTCCGGTACTTAGACATACATCTATTAGGGCAGTGTTAGCTTGGGTAGCACATCATGATTTGCAGTTGGAGAAAATAAATGTGAAGACAATATTTCTTCATGGTAATTTAGAGGAGCAAGTTTATATGTCACAACCGGAAGATTTTAGTTAGCACAGGAAAGTGTTGGTGTCGCTAGCACTAACGGTCTAACTCAGGTTTTGATGAATGACAAAATAGGTCAAGTTAGTTTTGTTGTTGATCTAACACTCTGATCAAGTGTGCAGGAGAAGCCCAGACAAGTCGACGGGCTGACCGGATGTCTGGCACGAAGCTCAGCTAGGTCGACGGGCCGACCGGATAGCTGGAACAAAGTCCAAACGGGTCGACGGGCTGACTGGACGTTTGGCATGAAATCCAGCTAGGTCGACGGGCTGACCGGATAGCTGGTACGAAGTCCAGACGGGTCGAAGGGCTGATCGGACGTCAGGTAGGTAAGTAAAGGTAAGTCACTGGAGGGGAGTGGCTGTGAGGACGCGTTCCCCGGAAGGGAACTTAGGCGTCGATCCAACTTAGATCCATTTTGAAAATCTAAGTTGAGATCGTGATTAGATTCCGGTCTCAGAAAGACGGAATCTAAGTCATACTCTTTATGTTAAAATTATAAACTGTGTTAATACTTTGTTTTGCAGGATATACATTATATATTTGCCTCGGACTAACTTTGTTTTGCTGGAGAAGGAGTTTCTGGAGAAAGGTGGTCCGGGCGCCCGAAGGGGATCCGGGCGCCTGGAAGGGATCCGGGCGCCCAGAGGCAAGTTTTATCCCCATCGCGCCGTTGACACATAGAGCCCTCTGGTTGGGTCTACTACGTCACACCAGGACGCCCAGAAGGGATCCGGGCGCCCCGAGCATCCTGTAAAAGAAGGGTCAAGGGTGGAGCTTCAAGATAATAACTCAGAACAAACGATCTGCTCACTTGTGCTCCTGCGACGCTGCAAAACTCCGACAACGAGCTCTTTTCTTTTGATTTCTTCCTTGTCGGTATTGCCTTATTTTTCATTAGCAACTGTACTTTCAATTGTAAAACAATTATTCGAATTGCTATTGAATTGCCCAATAAAAGCACTCGACGAGTGCGGGCCTTGGAGTAGGAGTCGACACAGGCTCCGAACCAAGTAAAAAAAACTTGTGTTAGCCTTGTTTCTTTTCGCTTATATTTTCCGCTGCGCTTAACTCTTTTCAACGAAAATTTTTAAATCGATATTCACCCCCCCTTTATCGAAATTCACGATCAAGCAAGTGGTATCAGAGCAGGTACCGCTCTGATTTGGTGCAACCACCAATCAGGCAAAGGGGGTGTTTTTTAAAGAAAAATTAGATATTGTTCGTCTTTAAAATAAAACCTTACGTCTTTCATTTTTTTTCTCTCCAAAATTATTTTTGAAAAATACATCATCATCCTTTCACAATTGTTTGTATTGACAAAATATTACATTTTCAAAATTTTGAAATAATATTTTTTATTAATATTTTAATAATATTTTATTATTTTTTCGAAAATAGTGAAATACTATTTTTTCCAGCACTGCTAATCCAAGAGCAAGTCTTAGGATTTTTTGTCTGTTTCTCTGTGTGCAAGAATAATGTCTCTTCAAGAAGGATGGAACCCTCACGAACCACTACCATACGATCAAGAAGATTTTAATTACTAGAGGAGAAGAATGGAATGTTTCTTAGGAAGCTTAGATTTCGACAATGTGCTAATTTTAAGAAAACCTTCTCATGAATCAGAATTGAACGAAAATGTAAGTAAACTTATTTGTAGTGTTTTACCTAACAATATTTTATGCAGACTAGGAAAGTACAAGAATGCATATGAGCTTTAGACCCAATTAATCAAAATTCACGAGGAGCCGTTGGAGTTAGAGGATCAAGTTGAAATCGAATCCAAACTTGAGTCAGATCCAACAGAAAAGCCTACTGAATTAGAGGTTGCGTTAAGGTTAGTAATATTTATCAAAATACCCCTGCTAATAGTAGTTTAAATAATCAGCATGATAATTCAAATAAGTATGAAATTATTCCAAGTATGGTGCATGATAATCTAGATATAAATGATTTAAATTCAAAATCACAAAACAATCTAGACTCTGATCAAGTCAATCAAGACTCTGATCAATTTGGCATCAACCTTGACTTGGTCAAATAAACAATGACCAAATCAATTCAAATAATTTAATTAATTCAGAAAATTTAAAATTAAGTGAGCATTTAGACATAAATAAGTCAAACATTAAAATAAATTCGAATTTAGAAGTTAAAAATGAGAAAATGAATAAAACCAATAATTACCTTAATAAAGTATTTAATAATCAAGATAAAATCAGTCTAGAAAATGCTATCCAAAACCAAGATAATATAATTAACAAAAAATTAACTTTTAAAGATAAAACTAATCTAATAAATTCAATTAATCATTTCAATTTAAAAGGTAAAGAAAATATAAGGATAAAATTAAACACTTTAACAAATGTTAAAGATAACATATTAAACAAAGATAATCTAGAAAATTTAAAATTAACAATTAATAAAAGGCTAAAAGATAAAACTTTAAAGAAATATAATTCAAATAATTTAATTAATTCAAATTTAAAAATTAATAAAAACTTAAACTTTAAAAATAAGCTATTAAAGAAAGATAGTTCAATTAACCTAATAAAATTGGAATTGAAAGAAAATTTAAATATTAAATATACTCTTTTAAAGAAAGATAATTTAACCAATTTAATTAATTCAAAATTAAAAACTTAAATTTAAATTACAAATTAAACATTAAAACTTAACTAAAACCAACTCTAATTATACAAAAATCTTAAAATAAGAAGCCAATAATTCAGGGGAGGCTCCAAAATAGTTGGCACCTCCGAAACTAACCTACCCGAAAAGGTAACCCAAACAAATCTACCCAACATGGTAATTAGGACTAGTTAAAAAGGGACAAAGTTTAACTTGACCTATGGTACTGATGAAGTTTTGGATGACAGTACGTTAGGGAAGCTTAGTCTATGCATATCTAGGAAGATATGGCTTCGACCTGGTGCATTTGGCTAAGTGGAACTAGTCGAAAATACCTCTTACGGATCCTAACCAGTTATACCAAGGTTTTGTATTAAGTTCAGTGGATAGGACTATTTGGAAAACCTCGAAGGCATGGTTACTCTAATGATGCCCAAGTGACTCACCATAGCCTAAAAGTTTATCCAGATAATGCATGTTTGTTGCACCCAAAACTAAACTTGAATCCAACACAAAGTTAAACTAAACCCTAAAATTGAACCTAATTCATCCCACAAAATTATAGGACTCCCTGATAGAAAACTTAGAACGGGTGAGATGACTAAGGATCAAAATTAAATTTTGAATTAAAATTTAAGATTAAAATTAAAATTAAAATTAAAATTAAATCTTGAAATTTAAAATTTTATTTTAATCTTAAAAGTTTAGTTTAAAATTAACTTAAAAAATTTATTTTAAACTTAAAAATTTATTTTAAAATTAACTTTAAAAACTATTTTAACTTAAAAATTATTTTAAAAATTAAACTTTAAACTTAAAAATTATTTTTAAAATTAACTTTAAACTTAAGAATTATTTTTTACATTAACTTTAAACTTAAAAATTATTTTTAACTTTAAACTTAAAATTAATTATAATTGAAACTAACTTTAAACTTAAAAAATATCTTAAAAATTATTTTAACTTAAAAAATATTTGAAAAATTATTTTAACTTAAAAAATATTTTTTAAAAATTTTTAAAAATCATTATAAAAATTATTTTAAAAATTATTTTAAAAACGTTAAAAACCATTTTAAAAATTCTTTTAACTTAAAAATCATTTTCAAAATTCTTTTAAAAATTATTTTAAAAAAAACTATTAAAAATCATTTTAAAAATTCTTTTAAAAATTCTTTTAAAAACTTTAAAAATCATTTTTAAAATTCTTTTAAAAATTATTTAAAATTTATTTTAAAAATTATTTAAAAACTCTTTTAAAAATCACTTTAAAAATTCTTTTAAATTATTTTAAAAATTATTTTAAAACTCTTTTAAAAATCATTTTAAATATTCTTTTAAAAATTATTTAAAAACTCTTTTAAAAATTATTTTAAAAAAATATTTAAAAATTATTTAAAAACCCTTTTAAAAATAATTTTTAATATTATTTTAAAATAATTTTTTAAAATTATTTAAAAATTATTTTAAAAATTATTTAAAAATTATTTTAAAAATTATTTTAAAATTTTTTAAAAAATTCTTTTAAAAATTATTTAAAAAGTCTTTTTAAAATTATTTAAAAATTCTTTTAAATTATTTAAAAATTATTCAAAAATTCTTTTAAAAAATTATTTAAAAATTCTTTTAAAATTATTTTTAAAATTCTTTCAAAAACTTTTCAAAATCATTTAAAAAAATTCTTTTTAAAATTCTTTTTAAAAATAAAACTTTTTAAAAAAATCATTTTAAAATTTCTTTTAAAAATTCTTTCGAAAACTTTTCAAAATCATTTTAAAAAAATTCTTTTTAAAATTCTTTTAAAAAATCATTTTAAAAATTCTTTCAAAAACTTTTCAAAATCATTTTAAAATTTTTTTAAAAAATTCTTTTTAATTTTTTTTAAAAAACTCTTTTAAAAATCATTTTAAAAATCCTTTTAAAAAATTCTTTCAAAACCTATAAAATAATAATACTAATAATAATAATAATAATAATAATAATAAAAAATTCTTTTAAATTCATTTAAAACTTAGACACCAAACTTAAAAACTTAAATTCCATTAACTTAAACTTTAAAATTAATTATGTAATTAATAAGTAGAACTTAATTGTTTAATTCTAACTTTATTTGAGAACTAAAATTGACTTGAATTAAACCTTACTTAACTGTGTTTAATAATTATATTACTAAGTATTAATTATTAAATCAAGTAAAAATTAATCAATAAATTATTGATAATGGTTATCTGTTATTGAATTAATAAAATCTTATCTTATTTAACCTTAAACTGAAGTTAAGCACCTGAATCTAAAATTAATTATTGATTAATCAAACTCAAATAAACAATTATACCAAGGATACAGAGATAATTATGTAAATAATATAAGTGTTACTAAATCCCCTAAAACACTTAGGTTGAAAAATGTGTTACGATTTTGAAATTTAACACATCCAAACCTTAGCATTATATTAAGGGGAGTAATAAAATAAGGAATATTAATAAATTAAAGGAGTATCAAATTCAGGGGGAGGTTTATTTTTTTAATTATCTCCTTAAGTGTTATTGTTTTAATTACCTTTTTAAAATCTCTTTAGAAAATTCTACCTCAATTTATTTTAAAAAAAATTACTTTGAAAATCTTATATTAAATATTCTTAGCAAATATTTTCAAAAGCTTTATTTTAATAATGTCAGGTTCAGGGGGAGCAATAATTATTTTCACATCTATTTTTCTAAAATATTTTTGAAATTAGGTTTTGGAAAATATTCTTCTAAAATTTTTTTAGAAATATGTTTATGAAACCTAACCTTTGTAAAACCAAGTTTTATGTTAAATTTGTTTTAAACTTGGTTTTGAAAATTGTATGTTATAAACTTGGTTTGAAAACTGATTTTGAAAATCGAATGTTACAAACTTAGTTTTGAAATTTGATTTTTCAAACTTAATGTTGAAAATTAATTTAAGAAAATAGAAACTTAGTTTTGCAAATTAGATTTCACAAACTTAACTTTGAAAAATTAGATTTTGAACATTGAATTTTACCTGATTTTTGTAAATCTTACTTTTATAAAATTATCTTTGTAACACTTATGTTTGAAAAGTATGTTTCAAAACTTAGCTAATTTACAAAATTAGCTATGTTGTTCATAACTTAGCTATTTTGAAAAGGTTCAGAGATATTTTAAAGCAAAATCTTTAATTATTTAAACTCCCCCTAGTTAATCTGACTTATGCTTGTATTTTTTTTTTTGTATTTATGATTACTTGATCCGTGCTTGTATTTGATGAATGTCAAAGGGGGAGGGTTAGGTGGTTAAGTTAGCTAAAACAAATTGAAAATAAAAACTAACTTAAAAACCTATTAATGCTTGTTTCACTTGCATTTAATACTAACTTAACCAAGTTGTCATTCCATCAAAAAGGGGGTGATTGTTGGTGTGGTTAGCACTAACGGTCTAACTCAGGTTTTGATAAATGACAAAATAGGTCAAGTTAGTTTTGTTGTTGATCTAACACTCTGATCGAGTGTGTAGGAGAAGCCCAGACAGGTCGACGGGCTGACCAGATGTCTGGCACGAAGCCCAGCTAGGTCGACGGGCCGACCAGATAGTTGGCACAAAGTCCAAACGGGTCGACGGGCTGACCGGACGTTTGGCATGAAGTCCAGCTAGGTTGACGGACTGACCGGATAGCTGGCACGAAGTCCAGACAGGTCGAAGGGCTGACCGGACATCTGGCAGGTAAGTAAAGGTAAGTCACTGGAGGGGAGTGGCTGTGAGGATGCGTTCTCAGGAAGGGAACTTAAGCGTCGATCCAACTTAGATCCATTTCAGAAATATAAGTTGAGATCGTGACTAGATTCCGGTCTCGGAAAGACGGAATCTATGTTATACTCTTTATGTTAAAATTATAAACTGTGCTAATACTTTGTTTTGCAGGATATACATTATATATTTGCCTCAGACTAATCTTGTCTTGCAGGAGAAGGAGTTTCTGGAGAAAGGGGGTCCGGGCGGCCGGAGGGGATCCGGGCACCCAGAGGCAAGTTTTATCCCCATCGCGCCGTCGACACGTGGAGCTCTCTGGTTGGGCTTGATATGTCACACCAGGGCGCCCGGAAGGGATCCGGGTGCCCTGAGCATCCTATAGAAGAAGGGTCAAGGGTAGAGCTTCAAGATAATAACTCAGAACAAACGATCTGCTCACTTGTGCTCCTGTGACGCTGCGAAACTCCGACAACGCGCTATTTTCTTTTGATTTCTTCCTTGTCGGTACTGTCTTATTTTTCATTAGCAACTGTACTTTCAATTGTAAAATAATTATTCAAATTGCTAGTTAATTTCCCAACAAAAGCATTCGACGAGTGCGGGCCTTGGAGTAGGAGTCGACACAGGCTCCGAACCAAGTAAAAAGAACTTGTGTTAGCCTTGTTTCTTTTCGCTTATATTTTCCGCCGCGCTTAACTCTTTTCGATGAAAGTTTTTAAATCGATATTCACCTCCCCCCCTCTATCGAAATTCACGATCCAACAGAAAGAGCACTTAGTCTAGAAGTTGAAGAAGTCGCTTTATGGGATAAAACAATCTCTAAGACAGTGGTACAAGCATTTTAACTCCTACATGGTTCAAAATAGATACACAAGATGTGAGTACACAAGATACAAGTATGGATGACATGTTGATTGCTGCGAAGAGTATGAAGGAGGTCAATAAGTTAAAGAATCTACTGAATAAGGAATTTGATATGAAAGATTTGAGTATGGCCTGAAAGAGTCTTGAGATGAAGATATATAGAGACAGAGTCTCTGAGAGATTACGGAGTAATATTGAAAAGGCGTTGGACATATTCCACATAGAAAATGTGAAGTCTGATAGTACACCTCTGACACATCATTTCAAATTATCTCTTACACGGTGCCCAAGAATGGATGAAGAGATCCAAGATATGTCAAAGGTTATGCTCCCTATGTCAGTGCAATTGATTGTCTGATGTATGTCATGATTTGCACAAGACTTGATTTAGGGCATGTTGTAAGTACATCAAGAAAATTTCTTTCAAATCTTGGTCGACAACATTGGGATGCGGTCAAGTGAATTTTAGATACTTAAAGAATACTATAAATTGTAGCATCATGTTCAGTAGACAATAGGGTAATCCTTCAGTTAAAGGATATATGGATGCAGACTATACAGAGGATATGGATGACAGAAAGTCTACTACAGAGTATGTGTTTATTGTGACAGGAGGACCTATTTGTTGGAAATCCATGAATCAAATTAAACTATAGTTGCATTGTTAACTACTGAGTCACAGAGTATATGGTAGTAGCCGAAGCAGTCAATGAAGTGTTATGGCTTATAGAGTTAGTCATAGAACTTGATGTTCAACAAGATGGAATCAAGGTGTATTGTGATAGCCAGAGTGATATCTATCTAGCAAATAATTAGGTGTATCATGTGAGGAGCAAGCATATTGATGTGAGGTTTCATAAGATCAGAGAGCTGATATATTCTGGGTGATACTACTTGAGAAGGCCCATACTTATGAAAGTATTGTAGATATATTGACAAAGTACTGCAAAGAAGTTCAAGCATTTCTTGAACTTGATCCATTTCTCTAGTTGCTAGAGGGAGATAGCCTAAACTTGGTATTTCTGGTGGAGTTCTTCTCAGATGCTCATGTTTCTCCAAAGGGGTGTCAAGGTGGAGATTGTTAAAGAATGACTCCTATGCTCAGAATCTAAGACGACAGTGCTCGATGGCACAACTAGGGTGTGTCAACTTATGAGAGTAAAGGCGTCGTTACATGACAGTGTTGTCGGGCACGTCTTAGTTGTGTCCGAGTCTGAGGGAATAGGCATGCTCATGGCATGAGCGTGCCTTGTGCTGGAAGAATCAAGTTGAGCCATGGGCGTACCCTATGCTAGAGGCGCCGAGTTGATAGAGATTATGGTATTACTTTGTATTTTAGGTATTAAATACCATGTATTGCTTGAGCTTTATATAAGATCATTTTAACTCTAAGCCTAATTTTAATAGAAAATTTTTTATTGTTTTGAGTGTAGCCACATTACCCATGGTAATTCTTCATTTTCTCTCTTCTCATGATTCTTCGTCTTCTTCAATTTCTCCTCTACGATTCTTCCCTATTATTACGGCGATATCTCAACATAGCTAATAGGTTTTGGATTTAAGAGAATACGATTTCATCTATCTTATTAAAATTAGGGAGAATAGTTTGTCACTCTACTAGGTTGACACATCATGTTCTTATTTATGCCAAGTGACATACTTCAAGTTAATAATTGAACGAGTTAAAAAAAAAAAAATCAGAAATTCATATGGCAACTTGTAAAGATTATTTTTTAAAAAAAAAAATCTACTACCTTAACGATCTCCATGTTATAAATATAAAGAAAAATAAATATAGATACATAGATATTAGACATATGATATAAGAATGACAATGAGATAGTGCAAAGACAGATTTGTCATCCTCATCCCCGCCCTCGAATTTCATCTCCATCCTCATCCCCATCTTTTCAGATTCCAAAAATCCCTGAACTCGAACTATCGAGGATCAAATGGTCATCTCAGCTCCATCTTTGCTTTGATCCCTAAATTAATTTATTAATATTAATATTAATATTAATATTTTAAATTTTTTAATATTAATATTATTATTATTATCAATATTATTATTATTATTTTTAATAATAATAATAATAATAATAATAATAATATTATTATTATTATTATTATTATTATTATTATTATTATTATTATTTTCGAAGCGGGTTCGGGGATGAGGACAATACCTCGATACCCGTCTCGAACCCACCCCATTCCTGAAAAAAATTCTCGAACCCGTCCCCATCCTCGAATAAATTAGGGATCATTGTCCCTATTTTGGGTTTTCCCTACAGGCCTCGAACCCGTGGAGAAAATTGTCATCCCTAACATGGTGAGACAAATCTCATATCGTCAGTTCTTGAGAATTAACCTCTGGGCCCCCAGGCATAGCGCAAACAATGAACGCATGACATCTCTAGCGTAATGGTCAGGGGTCGATTCTCAAGAACTGACGACTTGCGGTTTATCCTACCATGCGCCTAACACATGTGTACTTGTATTTAATACTTCCCTCCATATCCGTGAGACTGATACTCGAAAATTGTTAATGTAGCGGATCTATATTTTCTTTAAGAATTGACTTCTGATCATTATATTATGGCAGAGATCTCATATGCCCATATGTCCGCCGTCAGATGTTACGCCCCAGGACAACAAAGATTGTTTAAAGTTGATATGTCATGTTGAAGAGCACAGATCTCCTGTACCACTTTTTTGTGGTCCAGGGGATGTGCCACTCGTATTTGCGGTCGGATCATGACCGCGATCCGGTCACAAATTGTTGCGATCCTTTCTTGGGTTCACCGTCCCCATCAGGTTATAGTTTTTGTTCAGAGCGGGCGCCGCCCGGAGGCCTCCGGTGGTGGATAAGTGGCCAGGTTACTAGACGCCGAGCGAGGGTGTCCTTCGGGCGGCCTCCGGCCATCCGTTCCGAACAAAAACTATAATCTGATGGGGACGGTGAATCCAGGAAGAGATCGCAATTATTTACGGCCAGATTACGATTACGATCCGTCCACAAATACGAGTGACATATCCTCTAGATAATAAAAAGTGGTCAGAAGATCCTCCCTCCATGTTGAACGTCATGTGTGCTTAATTAATTGACTTAAAGATATTTAGAGCATTAAGTATCACTAGAATAACAGAATTATCATAATTACTTATTTATGATGGGCAGTACTCAGATACTTTATACTCTATAATATAATCAGTTGAGTCAACTTGAATAGCAATAACATACTATTACAACATACTTAGAGGGTCAGGGGCGACTTAGGTTCCGGTCGAGCACCGGTGTTGGAGTCTAGTGCTCGTGCTCCGCACGCGGAGAGGATTTCTCTAATCTCGTAATGCAAATAGGAATCTATTGATATAAAAAAGACCATGATTAAAAAAATTCAATAATTATCAGATTCGAACATCTCCGCTTCACAACTATTTTATCATCGACGTCAAAAAGATAATATTTGAAAAATAAACTAATAAAATTATAATGAGCAATTGACCAAATTAAGAACATATTTAAAATTATGGAATTTTTAAAAAGCACATGTAACTTTTACATTTTTCAAATAAGGACATATTTATTTTCATTATGATATTATATTTTAAAAATCAATATCACTTTAATGTTGCATAAAAATCCTAAAATAACACCATTGTAATATTATATTTTTAAAGTAAATCAAAATGGATAGGTGCTCAATTCCACAATTCTAAATTTACTGTCAATTACTAAATTATAATTTATGAAGTTTTGCATAAATATAATTTACAAAAAAAAAAAACAATATTTGAGTGAGAATTATATCCTTGCATACACCAGGCTATGTTCAAAGCTTCTATGTTTATCCTTTTGGATGTACTGCATCAGTATCCAATTGGATCCAGACCACAGATTATGGTCAAGGGGCTGCCACATTTCCTCAAAAGCCAAATATCTTTCTCTGTGATTTGTCTATGTGCTTCTGCTTCTCTGCCTCTTCCTCCTACTCCTCTTCCTCGGTGTCAGTCCAAACTACGTCACATCTGCATGCCCCAATTGGAGAACAACCTCTCTCATGGAGCTACAACTCTACTAGTTCAAAAAAGGATGCGAGATTTGTTGAGCTTATCCGCTACCAGACCCAGAGGAGGAGGAGGAGGAGGAGGAAGAAGAAGAAGCCAGAAGCCTCCCCTTCCTTGCTCCATTCCGCCTTGAGGGAATCCCTCTGCCAGATTCCTGCCATCCTCCTTCCTCTCCTGCTTCTCTCTTCTCTGTTCGTTTGCTTTTTTTTTCCTGGGATCGATTCTTCAGTTTGAGCGGCGGCTAGCTAGCTTTTTAATGGAGGGGGGAAGCGGCAGCGCAGGGCAGTTGGACGGCAAGGTAATGCAGACGTTCCAGAAGAACTTCGTTCAGGTGCAGAGCATACTCGACCACAACCGTGTGCTGATCAACGAAATCAACCAGAACCACGAGTCGAAGGTCCCGGACAACCTCAGCCGCAACGTCGGCCTCATCAGGGAGCTCAACGACAACATCCGCCGCGTCGTCGACCTCTACGCCGACCTCTCCGTCTCCTTCTCCAAGTCCATGGAGGCCGACTCCGGCCACAAGAGAAGCAGGCAGCAAGGCTAGCTAGAAATTAACACACACAATGCCTCTCTCTCTCTCTCTCTCTCTCTCTCTCTCTCTCTCTCTCCTTGCTTGTGATCAGAACTCTTGTTTGGATCTTCAACTGATTTTTCCTGCTCTTCGATTGTTGTTTGTGTCAATATAATTCGACTATAATTATTATCGTTATGATTATATGCATTATTGAAGGTGAGATAAAGGAAGAAGAAGGAAGGTGAGATTAAGGAGAAAGCTAGTTAAGAAAAAGGCAGAGAGGTTTGCACAAAATAGTTGATGCATAGTGACCGGAGGATGCTTCAATGCTTGTCTTGTCCACTTAAGGTTCTTTTGGTTTGTGGGCCATGCTTGCTTAAGGGGGACCCCACACTGCAAGTGTCCTATTCTATAGGAGAGATTCCATCAATAGTGTTCTCCCATGTTAATTTTGGCGGACCATATTAGGGTAAGCGAGCATGTTCATGAGTTTTTCAGTTTGAAAAATATTTTCGTATTTAAAATGATTAAATTTGAGAAAAATTTAAATATATTTTTATCGAATTTAAGTGAGACTGAGATTGGCAAAGATAACTTTAATATTGACGGAAAGACAATTTTGACGTACTCTGTGTATACGTGTCAGAAAAATAAACCCAAAGGTCTATAGTTGGGAAATTAGTGTTACTTAGACCCTGCACACACTCAGACAAGTATGAAGCATTAGAGACCAGATATTAGGGAAAAAGTCTCTGGCACAGATCCTCCGACGCTCAAGTTAAATCTTTTTTTTCCAAAAAAAAAAATGTATGATAGAAGGAAAAAAGAATTGTTGAAGACGAGTGCGTATTTGGCCAAGGAAGAGGACCTCTCTTTTAATATGACTCTGCATACCTTTTGAACCTGACCACTGTCATAGAATGTCGGGTGTCAGGGATTGTCGGGTGAAAGAGGATGTACAACGACCTCCTATTAGTAGAAAGAAGGTTCCACTCGCAGGGAGTGACAGACCACTGGAATATTTCCTGGTGTATGACAGTTATTATTTAACAGGAGGTTATGATTCTTTGACATTGTTATCACTTAGTATTTTTCGTCCCGCCAAGGTTCAGTTATAAACAGCTCGGGATGATCGCTCAGATGTGCTATTAGGATTGAGTCTTGATGAAGAGGATGAGTTGTGGAGAACTGACCGGGTTTTTTCTGAGATATGGTGAGGAACCCATCTTTCACAATTTAACCGTTGAAGAACCGGTCGGGAGTTGTCTTGGTAAAAGTATCAGGACCATCTATAAAGAATGACCTGGGAAAATCCGATCAGCAAGGGGCAATCCAGGAACTAGTCCAAGCTTCATCTTATGTTTCAGATCTAGGGACCTACCCTGATTTGTGACCGACTAAGAATTATGCGGTTGGTGATGCGAAGCAGCTCAGATTTCCGTCTTCCCTTGACTGTTGACTGTCATATCCTCTTGACTATTGACTGTCATGTCCTCTTGATTTTTAACTTCCTGACTTTATCGGACCCCTCCTTTACTCATCGATATCATATTTGATGATTTTTTAAAATCAAATTTGAATCAATAATATTTTATTCGATTATTTACGAATCACTCACGAGCTGAAGTCAAATTGAACTCTGTTTATGTATATATAAATTTTAATTTAAATATGCTCAAATACGATTTTGAATTATAGTTCAATTATTCTCAAATTAAAGTATGAATATAATTCGAATTGAACTCAAGTTCAAATTTTATTTTGAATCGAGCTCAAGTTAAAATTATTTGTATTTTTGAATTTCAAATCAAATTTAACTTGGACACAAATATTAATATTTTTTCTTTTTTTTTATTTTTTTTAATAATAAAATGTGTTGCTATAACATTTTACTGAGTTTACTCTTTGTCTACTGTTAGATACACCTAACATGTCGCGCAGATCTTGTCAATGCTTCACTTAGCCTACTACTTTGTTAAGTTTTCCGGCCCTTAGGTTATAAGAGAGACTCCTTGATGCCGTTAAACAAATTGTCAAAGATTAGTAGGAAATGATTAGAGGATTTTTATGAATTAGGATTTTACTTCTGTCACAAGGACTTTTAGGATTTCTTTGTTACTTTGTTTACATTTAGGTTTATGTTCTTTGAAATACATGGAGGCATTCAATTCCAAGAGCCCTAGAAGATTATTTAAGCTATTATTTTAGGATCGAACTATTAGATGAACCTAAGTCATTAGAGATCTCAAAAAAAAAAAAAAAATAGAAATTTTGCGCCCTCCTATCTATAATCATCATTATTAGTTCTTTTAATCTCTATAGTAGTTTTATCCAAAACCACTACATGGACCTACCTTTACTAGTAAAATTTTACAAACTAGTCTTCGGAGTCATCTTATGCCTTTGTTTTCCAATTTCAACAAAATTAGGTCAATTTAGCAAATTTAACCAAAATTTCTATATGGACTTAAATTGCTCGAATTTCAAACTTGAACCCTCTAGAGCCTCCACAGTTGTTATACACTATTAGTTCTTGTGTTGAAGTCCTAAAAGAAGCTATGTAACAAGTTTGATCAAAATTGCTATATTAATTCAAACAAACTCAAAATGGAATTCTTTTGTGTTTATTAGGGATTCTAGAGTCATCATATGCTTTCATTTTCTGTTTTTGACCATATTGGGTCCATATAATAATTTTGAAGATAAGCTTTTTAAGTTTTAAATCTGGCCCCTATCCTATCTTTCTTGGAGCCTATGAAGTTGTTATATGCTATTAGTTTTGTAATTTGAGTCCTAATTAAGATGCCAATCGTTTTTCCAAAATTATTACATGGATTCAAATTGTCAAAATTTAAAAGTAACCTTTCTGTTGTTCTTAAAGACTTTTGAGTCATTCTATGCTGTTACTTTTAATATTTTAGTGCTAGGATCATATAACAGTTTTGGCTAAAACTTTAAAGACAACCTCAATAGTGTATTTTCTAGTCTCTTGATTTATCCATCTTATGCCTTTGTTTTCCAATTTTGACCATATTAGGTCTGCAAAAAAAATTCTAACCAAAGTTGCTATATGGACATAAATGTTATTGCAATTCATGCCCCTAAACATGTGGTTTTGATATTTGGACAAAGTTTATATTAGGGAAATATCAAGGTCTTACATTTGTGTCAATTGTGGTAAAACTTCACATGTATTCCATATGCAATTATTGAAATTCAGATAGGAGAACAAAATATGTGGCACTAGGAAAACCAAGAAGGTTAGAGACCTTCTCAATGGATTGAAGTCCTAATTATTAAGACCTTGCGAGCTAGAAGGGGGTGGGGGTGGGGTGAATAACTCTAATTGCTTCGTTATTGAGAACATGCAGCGGAAAATTTGAAGTGAACTTGAATTCACACACATAACACCTTAGTTTTACTTGATATCCAATACCTAGTCCTAAAGATTTACCACCACTATAATATTCTCCTTCTCAGATATCTTCCGGAGACAGAGACGCCTCTTACACTTTGTTCTTACAAGAACACAACAAGTAAATACAAAATACAAATACAAATACAAATGAAGAGTTAAACAACTTTACAACGATCACTTTGCTTTGCTTGTTTCTTTATCACTTTTGAATGCCTCTTGATGGTTAAAAATATAGTATCACTTTGCCTCTAACCTTTTAAGAACCGACATCTTCCAATCTTCATGAAACCCTCTTTTATAGGGTAGCATTCGAGTTGATTTTCGCCTACCAATCAATTGGTAGACTTTACCAATTGACTATCACATTGGATCCAACTGTTTAAACCTATAGAATGACTATTTTTACCTGAGCAATTGATTACACCAATTGATTGTTAGTCGTCAGTCAAACTGACCAATCAATTCTGCAACATTCTGTTCACATGACATACTCTGTCAATCGATTACACAATCGATTAGCTCAGTCGATTTCACCAATCAATTGTCCCAGCTATCAATTGATTGCTAACCCTATTTCAACTTTTTCAAGATTGAATTCTTGTCTTGTATAGCATCCGGTTAACCTCAATCTATTAGGACTTCATTTGATCAATATTTTGTCAATCTTGACCTGTCAACACTTTCCGTTGCTCAACATCCGGTCAATCTTAACCTAGCAGGACTTCATCTTTGCCTAGTGTCCAATTGACCTCAACCTACCAAGACTTCCTCACTCATGTCAAGTATTTGGGATCTATGACCCACTTGGACTGTTAGAACACTTGAGAGCTAGAAGTGGGTGAATAGCTCGTTTTGCTTCTTTAAACATGATTTGTAGCAGAAACTTGACATGAAGAATCTACACAATGTTGACGATTGAATTTTACTTGGTATACATCTTCTTGAGGTGATTAATCCAAGGGTTCATTCCTCACTCATAGTTCCACTATGAAAACCTCTTTTCCGAAGGAGGAGAAGTCATGTACAAACTTGAGCACCAAAATACAACAAGAAACACAAATAAGATTACAAATAAAATCAAAAATGACTTTATAAGAATAAACCTTATTTTGCCTTTTCTTACTTTGGTTAGCTTCTTGATGCTTGAAAAGTGCAGTAACATTTGTCACCAAAATCTCAAGAATCGGCCTTGAATAAACTCCGCCAAAATCTTTTTTCTAGGGTTTCTTCGATGCCTCATAATTGATTAGCTTACCTATAATCGATTATCACATCAGCTTGCCCATTTAAAACATACAAAATGGCTCTTTTTCACTCATCACACCAATCAATTCGGCAACTTCTAATCGATTCCGAAGCTTTTTTTTCTTCGCAAAGAGCCTCCAATCAATTACCCCAATCGACTGACCCCTATTAAATTGATTACCTAATCAATTCCAACACCTTCTATGCTTTTCATGAAAACCTCACAATTGGTGGGTTAAGTGACTGCAAATGTTAAGTGAAGTGTGTCACCAGAGGAGAGTGATCCAGTGAGCATGAGTCCCGGTGGAACTATAGGCATGGTCTAGCTTAGAGTCATTTCGGATGTCTAAGCTGAGACTATGACTAGATCCTGGTCTTAGAAATATAGGATCTAAGTCATAAATTGATTGTATTTTTTTAATGTGCTAACTCTATTTTGTAGGAACATTTTTGTTGCTTGGATTAATGTGTTTTGTAGGAAATCAAAACTGCAAGTTGGTTGAAAAAAGAGTCTCTAGACGCCTAGAGGTCCAAGCACTCAGACAGAATCCGGGCGCCTGGATTGGCCCGAACCTAGGCACTTAAGCAGAGGAGTTGGTGCATGTTGATTGGCTATCATACGTGAGAGTCCAAGCACCCAGACAAGTCCGGGCGCACGAAGATGAATGAAGTTTTAGAGATAGAGCTTTGAAGAGGCGTCGACACATCAATGGTCCGGGTTGCTAGACTAAGTCTAGGCACCCAGATATGGATAAGTTGGCGAAGGCCCAAAATCAGATAGGCCTCATCGGAGGCGCTCGGGGGTGATCTGGACGACTGGAAAAAGCCTATAAAAAGGACTTCAACCAGAAGCTTCTATACATCATTTGATCCGAATTTCATACTCATGCGCTGCTCCAAAAAGACTCGTATGACACCCAAAGACTGACACCTGTTGGTGCAATATCCTTTAGGTCAAGGTTGACTGAGTTGACCAAGCTTGGGTCTTGGTCATAGTTTCGATGTTTGACAATACATGTAGACACATGGACAATGCAGGTGCAGGTGTTCATGTGGGGAGATTCTGATCAGGGATTGATCAGTGTGATTGAAGGAGAGTCAAGTAGGTCAAGAGTGATCGGATACCTGACTAGGAAGTCCTAACTGGTATGTTAGGCAGCAGAAGTGAAAGTCCTGGTGAGTGAAGCCAGGCAGAAGGAAAGCCCTAGTGAGTGAAGCTAGGCAGATTGGAAATCCTGGTGAGTGAAGCCAGGTGAAAGTCCTAGTGAGTGAAGCTAGGCAGAAGGAAATCCTAGTGAGTGAAGCTAGGCAGAAGGAAGTCCTGGTGAGTGAAGCCAGGCAGAAGGAAAGCCCTAGTAAGTGAAGCTAGGCAGATTGGAAATCCTGGTGAGTGAAGCCAGGTGAAAGTCCTAGTGAGTGAAGCTAGGCAGAAGGAAATCCTGGTGAGTGAAGCCAGGTGAAAGTCCTGGTGAGTGAAGCCAGGCAAGGGAAAATCCAGATGGATCAAGGATGATCAGACATCTGGTGGAAGTCCAAGTAGGACAAGAGAGTGACCGGATACTTGGCACGACGAGTAAAGTCCAAGTGGGTCAAAGGGATTGACCAGACACTTGGTGGGAAGTCCTAGCAGGTCAAAGGAGTGACCAGATGCTAGGCATGATGTATCAACAGGTCAAGGTTGACCGGATGTTGGTTTGAGAGGCTTGGGACTTGGTTTTGGGCAAAAACCAAGTGCTGGATCGATCAGTGGATCGATCCAGGCCTTTCCTAGCGAACAGAGAGCCTCTGGATCGATTCGTGGATCGATCCAGATGTCCAAATCGATCAGTGGATCGATTGGGACGCGGCTGCTTTGCGCGATAAGCGCTGGATCGATCCGTGGATCGATCCAGGCGTTTTTCCAGAGCACAGAGGCGCTCTGGATCGATCCGTGGATCGATCCAAAGCCTCCCCGATCGATTGGGAATATTCGAATCGATCGGGATCCGACCGTTGCGTCGTATTTGAGCTGCAGGCGTGCGTTGGCTGCAGCATCTCTTCACCGTTTCATCTCAGATCTTCGCCAGCTCCTCCACAGCACTCTCAAAGCTCGTGATCGCCAGTTCTTGAAGGTTCTTGGAAGCTCTCCGAGTCAAGAGGCGGATCAAAGGCAAGAAGAGAAGCTAGGGTTAGGGTTTTCTGCATTCATTGTAAGCTTTGTGCTTGTATTTGGTTTCCCTTTCCTTCTTCTTGTACCGAGAGTCTTGTAGGGCCTCTCCGCCCTCGGTAGTTACCGAAAAGGAGTGTTTCATAGTGGAGGGTGCGTGCGTGGTGTGGATCCTTGGATTAGTCACCTCCTTTGGAGGTGGATACCAAGTAAAATCCTAGTGTTAGCGTGGTTGTATTTGTTTCTGTATTTTCCGCTGCATATTCTTGAAGAAACAAGCAACGCCGAGCAACGCCAAGCACTGAGCGAACGCGACGAGCTATTCACCCCCCCTCTAGCTACTTTTCGGTCCTAACAACACCAACACAGTGGCGGATCCAGACAAAAATATAAAGAGGTGCTAAATAAAAATTTAAGGGGCGCAAAAAAAAATCTCGGGTCTTCAAATAGAAACCTATCGATAAAAATCATGCAACAAAGAAAGGGTGACAAATCAACTCACCTTGCTTTCGGTCACAAAAAAAAACATTAAAAAAAAATGGAAACAAGGACAATTTTGATTTCGGATTGATTTTTGTTTTTTTTAGCTACAATGTCTTCCGATTTTGAATTTAAAAAAAATTAAACTCAAATTAGAAATAACAGTTCGAAGAATACCTACAATCAAAATATATGAAATAAGTCTAGTAAAAAGTAAACTAATTCAGATGTGAATAATTGAGTACCTTGAGAAGCAGACCTTGGATCTTCGAGTTTAAAAGAGAAATCCGCGGCATAATGCGAAAGGAAATCATGCGTTACTTTCTTCTCAGTGCATTTTCCAAATTACAACAACTTGCCAACAAATATACACAAAATCGATTACTATTCTAATAAATCCACAACCTTACCTTCAAGCTCCATCAATTCGAATATATTTCCGTATATTCCACCTGATCGAAATGAACAACTCAGAGTAGAATCAATATGACAGAATTCTGCACAAGCCCTAGCGGAGAAATTGTAGAATCCGAGTGCATTAAAGCGGGAAACAACTAATCAACCATCAAAATCGGAGAAAACAAGAGTGAGGAGAGATTACAAGGCGGCTCTGCTTTAGCCTTTGAGATGCCAGGAACAAAGCGAGGGGTCTCGACACACCGCTCCTTATCCCGTCTACCTTTCGTTTCCCTCCCTAACTTTTTTAATCACTCTTCGTTTCTGTCGTCGAACGACGTCTAACAAAAAGTCGTCAGCGCATTGTTAGCCCTCAGCTCTCGTACAAGACGAACAAACGCGCTGCCTTGCGTGCGGGGTTTGCCATGTCGTGGGCAGTGGCCAGTGGGCTAGTGTATCTAGCGACTCTGCAGTCTGCTCCGTTGCTCGAGCTCATCTTCAACCTCACCCCTCGCCCCTCGACCTCGGACTATAGCCTGTAAGTAAACATTGAAAAGAGCCCCGGCAACAGTAGACCAATCGATTGTTGTCATCTCCATGCACTCTCCGTGTCATCAACAGACACCGACATCCTTAAGCTGCCATCTCCGTGCACTCTACAGTCTGCCGCATACTAATCGATCCCTAATTTTTGGTGAGCAAGGGGGTGCTTCCGCACACCCTTGTGCCCCCTTGCCTCTGTCACTACACCAACACACAAACGCACCCGGATCTCCATCTTTCATGTTGGTAACAACTTTATTGTTGTTTATTTTATTATACGTGCTCAAAGGAGGTATAACGTGTTACACTATCCGTTATTTTTATTGTATTCGACTCTCTTTTTTGGTGATTCCAGAAAAATTTTTAGTGAATTGCTCATCGATACGATCCGAGGGATCGTGAGTCTTGGAGTAGGAGTCGTCGAAAGCTCTGAACCAAGTAATCGATCGCTTACTTTTATTTTCTTACTTTGTTTGTTTTAATTCCACTGCATATCCATTTTCAAAACCAAAAAAGATTGAGTTTTGAAAATCACGTGATTACATGTGCACCGATTCTACATTAACCTACCAAGACTTCTGTTGCCCAATATCCAATCATTCGTAACCTGTTAGGACTTTCCGTTACCAACTTCCCATGGACTTTCAATCACTAAATGTCTGGTTAACGTTTGACTCACTTGGACTTTCAATTACTAAGTGTCCAATCAACTTTTGACCTACTTGAACTTTCTCACCAAATATCTGATTCTCCTTGACCTACTTAGATTTTTCTCTTGCTAACCTTTCCGTTGGACTTCCCTTAGCTAATCTACAGTTAGAACTAGTTACTCGGTAGACCTCTCACCCTTATCTAACCTCTAGTCAGGACTTCCCCTTGCCTAACCTCAGTTAAAACTTTCCGTTGTCTAACCTTTAGTTAGGTTTTTCCTGTCAAGTATCTAGTTCTCTCTTGACCTACTTGACTTCTCTCTCAATTATTGTTAAGTATTGAAACTCAAACTCGAGTCAATTCAATCTTAGTTAACTTGGTCAACCTTGACCCAAGGACAATTGCACCGACATGGACTTCCATCATCTTCAATCACCAAGTGTCCAATTAACCTCTATCCACTTGGACTTTCCTTTTATCAACTCTCCGTTGGACTTCTGATCGCCAAGTATCCGATCAACTATGACCCACTTGGACTTTAACCATCTCACACCAAGTGTCTGATCCTACATGACCCACTTGAACTTTTTGCTTGTCAATTTTCTATTGGACTTCCACACTATTAAGTATCCAATCAACCTTGACATACTTTACATCTCACTCAACAAACTACATATTGCTCAAATATTGAAACTATTCAACTCGAGTCTACTCAGGTTTGGTCAACTTGATCAATCTTGATCCAATATTGATTGCATCAACACTAATTGGTCAAGAAGGTTGAACGTGATAATGAAGTCTCAAAGGCGAGGAGTCCCTAATCATGGAAGACTTGCAAGTAAGACTTCTTGTGACGATGAAATTTCATAGATGTCGAGCTTCAGAGCACAAGTACACTCTTATGAGGATAAGAGTAGTGCACTTGTACAATGAGAGTGAAAATTTAAAATTAAAAAAAAAAAAAGAAGTTAAAAGTTTTTTTATATTAAACTCTTTTCAAACAAAACAATCACTAATAAGTGAGAGAACCAAGTAAAAGTTCTCTGAAAAGTTAAAGTTTTTTTTTAATTTAAACTCTTTTTTGAAAAATTAAAATTTTTTAATTTTAAAATTATTTCTCTCTTCTTTTAAAAGTTCAAACTAAGCTTCTCCATTTTTTTAAAGCTAAGTATTTAACTAATCTTTTATTAAAATCCTTTTTAAGCTAAGTGTTATAAAAGCTTAATATAGACTAGTTTTATTCTTCAAAAACTCAATATTTTTCAAAATTTTCAAAATCTTAGTTTGTTTAAAAGTATTTTCAACCCTCTTGAAAATATTTTCGATATATGTCAAAAGGGGAGAAAAGCTAAAGTTAAGAAAAAAGAGAAAATTAAGGGGGAGCTAAGAGCAAATTAAGGAGAAACTTAAGGAAGAGCTAACAAATCAAATTAAATTGTTCTTAACTTGTTCTTAACTTGTTCTGCATTCTGCATGTCTTTATTATTGCATTTTCTTTCATACTTATTGTTATATATTTGACTTAACTTTAAATTATGTTGTCATAATCAAAAAAGGGGAGATTGTTGGTATGGGAAGTATCAGATGATTAAACCTATGTTTTGATAATGGAAAAGGGTTCAAAGTTAAGATTACTTGTTGTCTAACAAGTATGAATGAGCTTGTAGGAAAGTCCTAAGTGTTCTTAGGAAAAAGTCCTAGCTATAGTTAGGCAGGTAGAAAATCTTAGGGAGTGGTAACCCTAGGTGGAAAGTCTTGACGGGTCGAGCACTTTGGGGAAAACCCTAGAGTCAGAAACTCTAGGTGAAAATCCTGGTGGTCACGAACCAAGTGGAAGATTGGACGGGTCGGTGATCGGACGTCCAGTGGAAAAGTCCTGAACACTCAGACGCTGAGCAAAAGTCCAGTCAGTCTGGAGGACCGGTCTGGTAAAAGATAAACTCTCCTGAGAGGAGTAGGTGAGGATGTGTTCTCCGACGTGAGAACAGTAGGCGTTGGTTCGACCTAGAGTTTCAGCGAAACTCAAAGTCAGAACCGGACAGTCGAGAGACTGTCAAAATAATTTATCATTTTATATTTTATTGTGCTAATTCTATTTTGCAGGGTATGTTTGATATTTTGGACTAACGTATCTTGCAGGGAGCAAAAAGGACTTAAAAGGCTAGGATAAGCAGTGTCCGAGATGCTTCCAGGGCTGTTGGAGGCGCCTCGGGTGCCTTAGTCGAAGGCTCCGCAAAGCAAGGCGCGAAGGTGCCTTTAAGGAGCTTGAAGGAACCTTGGATGCTGGATGGAAGGCGCCTTTCATGGAACTTGAAGGCACCTTTGGATGAAGTATCCCTGCTGGAGGCGCCTTCTATGGAGGCTGAAAGTGCCTTCAGCAGGTTATATAAGGTTGTCTCGACCAGATGCACAACAACAACATTCCAAGTAACTTTCCCTTCTTCGCGTTGCTGTGAAAATGGTTCCTCGACGCTCAAATGTTGTCCTGACGACCATCGTGCTGAAGATCTTTATTTCTGAGTCGTTGGTATTTTTAAAGTCCTATAATTACTTGTAATCAATCATTGTACTTGTACTTCTTTCGATTGATTAGTGATTGTCCATCGAAAGTACTCTCACGTGCGGGCCTTGGAGTAGGAGTTGGCACAGGCTCCGAATCAAGTAACTCTTGGTGTTTGCAATTGTTTTGTTGTGTCTTTATTCCGCTGGCTATCTCCGAGTTTAGTTTTTAAATGAGTTTTTAAATGAGCACTATTCAACCCCCCTCCCCCCCCCCCCCCCCCCCCTAGCACAACAATTCCACAGAAAATACCCTAAAGTATCAACTTTACCATGGTTGAGTTAACTACCTTTCCAATTTGAATTGACACACTCTAACCTATTTAGTGTGAAGAGATCACACTCTTAGGAACCCGATAGACTTAGGGCTAGTTTCATAGTTATATGGAACTCTATGATACGATGACACATTCTTCTTAACTTTAGGTTTATATCTCAAACCTTTCTTGCCATTGAATGACTATTGTCTTCCTAAACCTAGGTGTTATTTCTTGGACCCTTTGACATTATTTGTCATTTTCTCTAGGGTCTTCTCTAATTATTCAAGTCTTGACCTCAAAACTTGATTTTTAATCCTTAAATCCTCAACCTTAGATTTTTCAAGATTGTCTTGAGTATTTTTTTAGGCATGTATCTAACTTGCTTAGAGTTCATACCTAAATCATTTTCTACCTTCCTATCCTTATGTAAGGTTATTCTAGCATGATACGACTTGTAATTTTCCTTAGGATTTTCATGTTTTCTACTTTCATGATAAATAGTACTAAAATGATAACGTTTATTTCTAACATGCTTGTTATCATAATATAAAGAAATATCATTAACTAATGATATCTTAGTTTTTTTTAGAAGGCCCCCCTTGATTTGAGTTTCCTCCCTTATTCTTCTTTGAGGGCCTCCTCCTTGGACATTGATTTTGATAATATCCCTTGTGATTGCATAAGAAACGTACAATGTGCTCTTTACCCTTTTGTATCAAGGAGCTACCTTCCCTTGGCCTCTCCTTCATCTTAGGAGTCACTTTAGTTTTTTTCTTGACTAATTTTAGACATTTGCTCTTATAATGTTCATTTTCCCTACACTCAAAGTATATGATATAATTTTTATTTTTAACAATCAAAATTTTTATACCTTCCTTACTTGTAGGAGTGGCACATTCTTCTTTATTTGATCTTGAGGTAGAGACTTCCTATTGGTCTGGTGTCAATGGCCTCTCCCTCTCAATCCTTGAGATGGATACTTCTTCAATTTCATCCTTAGAAGTTGAGCATCTCTCAACTTCCAAATCCTCTTGTTCTGATCCAAGAGTCTCCCTCTTTGGATGTACTTTTACATTGCAATGAGGTTGAATTTTCATAGAGTTTGGCTAACTTACTTCATAACTCCTTAACATCTTGATATTCACCTGCAAAATGTCATTAGGAAAAATACTTACTAGAAATCTAGTTATCTTTTCATTTGCTATGAACTTTTGACCTTACTCCTTAGACTATTTGCTCTCCTAAAGAGGTTTTCCTTTGCTATGCATTGGAGCTTCAAATCTCTCCATTAGAACAAGCTATTACCCTATATCCATCATCAAGAAATTTTTCATTCTTGATTTTCAAAGATCAAAGCCTCCTAATATGTAAGGTGGAGGTGCTCAGATGTCATATCTAAATCCATCTCGGAAACTTTCTATAGGCGAAAAAGCCTCGTACAAGCTAGAATGTGAGATTACAAATAAGAAACACAAATAAAATTACAAAGGAAATCGAAAAACAACTTTATAATATGAACTTTGTTTTACTTGCTCTTTTCTTATTTTGGATTACCTCTTGGTGGAAAGAAATGTAGCATCACTTATTTTTCGAACTAAAAAATATCTTCCAATTGATTGGCCTGACACCTAATCAATGGTCACGTCAGATTGAATGTTCAAAACCTATAAAACATCCTTTTTCGCCTGACCAATCGATTGATGAGTTATACCAATTAATTACCATCTTCCAATCAATTAAGGCAATTGATTCCGAAGCTTTTGTTTACCAAAGAAAATACTGCCTAATCAATTATCTTAATCAATTAACAATGCTAATCGGTTTCCCTAGTCGATTCCAGCACTTTCTGTGCTCTCACGAAAGTCTCCAATCAATTGTCCTAATCGATTCCAACACTTCCTTTTCTATCGAGAAAAAGCTCCCAATTGATTAGCCTAATCAATTGGCTTATCCTGAGTCAATTGCCTCAATTGATTCTAAGGCCTATTGTGCTCTCGCAAAAACACACTAATCAGACAATCGATTACACCAATTGACTACCCAACCCTAAACCTGAAATCTAAGTTTAGGATTTACCAATAAATTGGCACATCATCACAATTGATTGGTAACACTGAATTCAGTCCTCTCAAGACTGAATTCATGTCTTTCTTAGTATCTGTTTAACCTCAACCTCCCAAGACTCTCTTTGCTCAATATATGGTCATCCTTGAGCCATCAAAACTTTCCATTACCCAATATCTGATCAACTTTGGCCTATTGGGACTAGCTCACCAAGTGTTAGATTCTCCTTGATCCACTTGGACTTTCCCTTGCCAATCTTTCCATTGGACTTCCACTGCCTAACCCCTCTCCATTGACTAGTTCCCAACTAGGTCATTCACCTCTTAGCCCCGCTAGGACTTTTCCTTAATCTTTGATTAGGATTTTTTGTTACCTAACCTGCAATTTAGACTTTCTATTATCTAACCTCTAATTAGGACTTTCCTAGTCAAGTATTTGGTCCTCCCTTAACCTACTTGGCTTCTCTCTACTAGATTGTCAAATATCAAAACTCAAACTCAGATCAAATCAAGTTTAGTTAGACTGGTTAATCTTGACCTAAGGATGATTGTACCAATAATAATGTGTTTGATGAAAATATTTTGAAGTAATCGAAAAAAAGTTTAAATTAGGCTTGTCGTGTTATTAATATGTGCATTAAGTTGTGTTGGATAACAATTGTTAGTCTTACCTTTTGTCGTGCAAGATAATATTGCATATAATAAATTTAATATGGTCTAACTCATTTCTAGGACCTTGTATTAATGGGAACTTCATGTACCGAGTTGCCTTTTAAACATAATGTTCAAACAAGAAATAAAGCAATTAAACATTACATATTTATTAATTACACTAGACATAGTTTTATTTTTCCATTTACAAGCTCCTGGTGTAGGGTTTAGTTGGTTAGTGTGGGGCAAAGTTGCTACCATAGGACAATGGTTTGAATCTCGACAAAACCAAGGAAAAAAAGTTCTCCCCGCACTAGCCAGCTAAAGCTTCCTAATTTACCTCCTCATAGAAGGTTGTGGGGTCAATCGTGTGAGGTCACTAGGATAGTGGATTCCACCTTTATTGTCATATTTCCCATTTACAAGATATAATCATAAAAATCATAATTATTATCCAATAAAATTATGAAAAATCATGTCAATAATCATGGTAAATACATAGGATCATAAATTACTTATGCAGTTAAATTATGAATTTCTACCAATAGTTTTAATAGTATATCCCCTAGCCCATGTATCTTATTAATATTAATAATATAATTTTAGATTTATTTCAAGTAGAATTAATTACACTTTAGGTAGAGTTTGTTATCTAGGGAGCTTCATCCTAAGCCCTAGAGGATGTTTAAGAGGTTATCTTGAGTTTTGAGATTAACCCTTAATAGTTGAAGGGTTAAATAAACAGTGAAAACCCTTTGGATTGTTAACATAATTTTTTGGTTGACAAAATAGGCTTTTGGTTGACAAACAAAGATGTTTAGTCAACCAAAATAGGGTCCAGCTCTAAGTTCCTTTTCAGTAAAGGCTACTAGTTCACCTCCACAATGTGAGTTACTTGCCCTTCAGTCATAGTAGCATCTTCTAGATATAAGATGCCTACCCTAGAATCCTTCAAGTTCCTCCTTGATCTGGACTACTTGACCTTGAGACCTTTCAGTGTCTTCGCGAATCTCGATACAAGTTACTTCCCATGAGTCCTAAGTTCACTCAATCCAAGTTACATTCTCCCAAATCCACTAAAATTTTCCTCAATCTAGACTACCCACCCTCAAGCTCTTTGAGCACCTTCTCAATCTACACTACCTATCCGCAAGCTAAAAGTCCACTCAATTTGGATTATTGGCTCTCGAGCTCTCACTACAAAAATAAAAAAATTTACTAATGAAAATTTCCATCATAATTTCATCAGTACAGGTACTTAGTGATGAAATTACGATGAAAAATATTTTGTTGGAAGATAATTCGTCGGGAAATAATTTACTGATAGAAAATAAACTCTGTCGGTGTTTTTCGACGAAAAATTAATTTTCATAGCAAATATCACCAACGGAATAATATACTCCGTCAATATATTATAAAGGAATTACCAACAAAATATACAATTTCGTCAGTAATTACCAACGGAATCATGTTTTCTATCGGTAATCCCTTTAATTATAATTTACCGAAGAAATCGATATTCCTTCTGTATTCCATCAGGATTTTAAAAAAAAATAAACAACAAACTTGAATTATGTTCTACCCTATTTACAATTTTCATAT
Source organism: Zingiber officinale (assembly GCF_018446385.1). Lineage (NCBI taxonomy): Eukaryota > Viridiplantae > Streptophyta > Magnoliopsida > Zingiberales > Zingiberaceae > Zingiber > Zingiber officinale. The sequence continues at coordinate 129,728,844 of NC_055988.1, forward strand.
ACAAATAAAATCATCACAAATGATGACATTCACAATCCACACAATCACATTTCATATTCATCCATACAATCACATTTCACAATAGACACAAACATATTTTCACAATACAAACAAATTTTACAATCCATAATAGAAACAATCACAATCATCTAAGACAAACAAAATCTAAACATAATCAGTAATAGAACATCCATACAAAAAGCTAATAGAAAAAAGAGAGTACATTATCCATAATATATCTGAATAGTACCTCCATATATAAAATAGAAATAGAAAATCTCCTAAAAAAGTCAAATATAATAGATTTATATCATACTTATGTATAAATAAAAATATTGCATATATATATATAAAACCAAATTTAATACATGGATAAAAAAATAAACAAATGATAATCATCAATGTTAATAAGTATGGACTCCTGAAACATATAGTATTACAATGTTTAGAAATTAGCTAATTTTGTATGATAAATATATTTTACATGATTTATATATGATAAAAAATTTGAATTTTAGTTGAACAAACCTCAAAAAAAATTGATCAACAGGATCTGATAGATCTTAAGTCTCATGTAAATCAAAATTAAATGGAATTGATGGCGGGAGGAAATTAGCTATGAATCGTCGCATATGAGCCATGAGAGCATCATGATCCTCACATCGCTTCCGATCCTCCTCAACTCTGCTATGCATTTTAGTAGTTATCCACTGTTCCATCTTCTTATCCATTGAGGCAATTTGAGTATACAGTTCTTGATTTTTTTTTTTGTCTTAAATATTACACCTCAGAAGAAGAGGAAGAGGAACCATCACGACCCCTAGAAGTCCTCAAACGATCAAATCCGACTTTAGCCTGAGAGTCAAAGCCATAGAGGGTGGAGTTTTTTGTCCGCCCACTGATAACATCATAATTTAAATATACCAACACTAAAATCACCAAATGACTACATCTAAATTCAATCATGTAAAATAGAATATATTTACTGTTTATTAAATTATACCTGAATAAGAGTAGTCTAGCCGGAGCCCCACTCTTTTCTCTCCTTCCCGATCTCTGCTGGCTGCCAGCACATGGTTAGCAACTTTTCCGCTTACCAACACGTGGCTGGCGGCTTTTTCGGCCGCTAGGCATGTTATGCTAGCTTTGCAGGCCACTAGCCTTGTGTTGGCAGCTTTGTCGGCTGCTAGCATGAGGTTGGTGATTGTGTCGGCTGCCAGGAAGCGATTGTGTTGGCCGCTAGCAAGTGGTCATCCGCTAGCAAGTGGTCAACCACTTGCAGCTGGCAGCGGTTGCTGGTACCGTGGCCAGCCATTAGCTCAAAGCCGGTTACTTGGCTAGTCGCCAGCCTACAGCGTAGCTGGCCGCAAGCTCAGTAGGCAAATATTTTCGTCTTGCACTATCGCAAGCTGTGGCTATAAGCTTGGTTCACCGCATACTCTTTTGTTAAGTTTGTTTGTGATTCGAGATTCCCGATGGAATCTTGATTCCGTCAATAATCTTGTATTACCAACAGAATCACATGATTCTATCGATAATCTAATGTATTAAAGATAGAATCACGTGATTTCATCGATAATCTAATGTATTACCGACGAACCGACCCCACAGAAGTTTCCCACCGGCCACCAGTATAAATCGAGTACATATGATGGATGGCCTAAAACCTAGCACCCCTTAGTTGTAATTCTCATTTGGAGGAAAAATCCTTACAAATACATCGTAGCTGGGAATTGAACCGTGGATGTTTGAGAGACAACTAAGCGCTCATACCACTGCACATAGCCCCGGGGGCTTCTCTAAACCCAACTAGCCCTGGAGGTGACCAGCTCAGCCCCACGAAAATTTTCCACCAGCCACCAGCGTAAATTAGGAAGCACTCGCGGTGGGTGACCCAAAAGCCCAATATCCCTTGGTTACACGCCTAAAATAATAAACCTAGCTAGCCCTGTGGGCGACCGGCCCGGTCCCACGAAATTTTTCCACCGGCCACCAAGGTAATTCAGGAAGCGCTCGTGGTGGGCGGCCCAGAAGCCCAACATCGTTTGACTGCGCGCCTCATTTGGAGGAAAAATTCTTACAAATTTGTTATAGTTGAAGATCGGACCATGGATACTTAGGTGACAACCTAGATGCCCATACCATTGCACCATAGCCCCGGAGGACAGTCCAGAAACCCAACATCCCTTAGTTGTAAGTTTTATTTAAAAAAAATATCTATAAATACACTGTAACCCATAAATATTTAAAAGACAGCTGAACAACCTTACCAACTCATACAACAAATATACATTTTAGATTCTCAACCTATCAAAATAACGTGATCTAATTCAAGAGAGAAACTCTTTACTCACATTGAAATTGTCAAGGTTAATTGTGCCCATATTTGCCATACTCAAGGAAATACAACTACTTTCATTTATGTTAATATCTATTTAAGGCATTTCCATTATATATATATATTATTTTTATGATACTAATCAATGAATAATAATTGACAAGCACAAAATACATTAATATACTCTTAAAATATTTTAATATATTTAATTATGAAAATATCAACTAAGTGCAGTCTGTCTTCCTTAATGAAGTGCAAACGCCGTCAGACACAACAAGGCAAGGCCCGGAAAGAAGTTCTCGCCGGCGGCGAACGGCGATCTCGGCATCTCCGTCAACTTCTTTATGGTTTGCGACCCATAAATTTCCTGTTTCTCGTCAATGATCATTTGCTTGTACCTGCACTCCGTGCTGCAAAACCCCTTCTCTCCTCTGCATCACAAGTATCAACACTAATTAATTAGCAGAAAATCATCAATTTACAGCGACTTTGCTAATCGGTCATTAATTCGGTAAATCGATGCTGCAGAACATGCATGATCGAGTTGAGCCTGAAGTTTAATTACCTATACATGTAGATATCTTTTCCATGCAGCCACTTCTTGCAAAGGTTGCACCGGCTAAGGAATTCAGCCACCTGGAACCCCTCGAACGCTCCTCCGATCATTGCCGCCGGAGACTCGGCTGGAAATTCACCACTGCAGACACTTGCCGCAGTAGACGTACCGCCAGAATACAGATTAGAGGTCCGAGAAGAAGTAACTGCGCTCACGATCGTGGTGGGCGGCGGAGTGCTCTCGGCTCCGGCGGTGTTGTCGAGGGCGGCTACGATGGCCAGTCCGACGACGCCGCAGCATGGGTCGAGGTTTCTCCGGGGTTTGAGGGAGTGCAAGTGGGCGTCGGCCGACCACGACCGGTCACCGGAGGTGGCCGGGTGAAGCTGGTTCGCCATCTTGGCCGGAGGAGGTAGGCAATGGCCGCGTTGCTGCTGTCTTTGAAGGCTTATTATTTATGGGCCAATGATTGGATGCTGAAGAGCTACCGGCTGACGGCTGTGAAGAGCTCACTCGCACGCACAAGCTGTAGGGGGGAGTGGACACCTGCGATGATCGTGAACCGGGTGACCGGGACTTGGGGCCAGCGAAGTGGGAGTGGCAGAGCTGGGACCACGCCAGTTGTGGCGGACCCCGAGACGTCGAGGGGAGGAGACCACTCCACCCCTCGAGTTGAGGCGGGGGGCCGAGTCGACATCCTTCTTCGATCCCGCACATGGGTCCGTGCGCGGGCGACGAGATGTTGGATTTGCAATGGTTGGACAGCTTGGCTCCCATCTGAAGCGGAGGAGCTTTTCGTGTTCTGTGATTGGAAAGTGGCACGGAATACTGTAGCTGGGACGACGTTGTGGACCAATCAATGACGAGGAAGATGGAGTGTGGTCGTTAGGTGTTCTCGGATTGGCGTGATCTCGTGGTGCGTGGCCGGTGGGACCATGGTGTTCTCGGCCATGGTTGACAAATGGCAATTTACTAAGACACATCTATTTATAATTTAAAATTTTCAAAGGTATATCTATAACTTTATTTTTTTTAAAAAAAAAAAATCTTTGTTATTCATCTAAATCGAACGAATCACAATCGATTAAATTAAATTTTTTTTAATAAACATCAAATTTTACCATTAAAATCGAATATCGACTAATTTAATCCATTATTGAATTAATGAAACTTTTTATATCAATTGATGGATGATATCATCCATTGATATTAGATTTTATCTTTTATTATATTATTATTTATATTTAAATAAAATTTATCTTATTTTATAATTTTTAATCCAAGTTTTTCATTTATCAAAATTTCACATTATCTAATTGAAATATTTATTGATCATCTAAGTTCCTGCTTATTTTATTTTAAGCGTATCTTTTAAAAAAAAATTTAATAAATGTAACTTTCTCTTTAATATTTTTATTTTTTATCTTATTCATCCTTATATGCTCGTATATCCATCTTAACATTCTCATCTCAATAATTATATCTTCTACTCATGTGATAATCATTGATCAATTCAACTTCATATAACATAGCAAAAATAATCCTAAAAACTTAAGCTCTCAATTAAAAATAACTCGTCATCTTTTATCTTAATAATTGTCTCATTACGGCTATGTTTACTCAAGAATGTGGATGAGGAAAGGAAAGGAATCAACTATGGAAAGTTATCTTTGGAGGAAGAGAAAAGAAATGGTGAAGAAATTTTTTCCTTTGCACACTTGTTTACCTTGATAGAGGAAGGTGAATACTTATGATGTAATTTTGTAAATCAAAAAGGGTGCATGCGTCATTTTTTTGGGTACATAGTGTAATTTTATGAGTTAAAAAGGCTACATGCGTCATTTTTTTTTGTATATGGTGTAATTTTGTGAATGCAAAAGGGGTACATGCGTCATTTTTTTTTCCATCCGCTGCTTTCCGTCCGATTTTGAGGTGATCGATTTTGGCTCAAAAATTATCCGCGGATGGATTGCGTTACTTTTCCTTCGGCAAATTTTAATGAAGTAAACGACGGAAACTTTTTCACTGTGAAAACTTTTCCTTAATTTTGCTTTCCACTCTCCCAAGTAAACATAGCCGTAAACATCTAATACTACTAAACTTAAATTTCATATATTCTCTTTTTATCCTACTAAACTAAAATCTTTTACTTCTAACATTTCTCACCAAAGTTCAAGTTTAGAATTTACTCTTTTACGTATTTCATCTACGAGATATATATATATATATAACACTAAAATTTCAAATTAATTGAATCCAACTCTTTCGAATTTGTTCAATTAATTTAATTTAACCCATCTTTTATTCATCCGTACTTACAGCAAAAAAAAATGAAAAAAAAAATACAGAAATGACCAAGAACATGGGGTATGAATCCAGACAAAAGATTGAACTAATATATTATTGACGGGTAACAAGATGAAGATATTATTGTGGAACAGTACCTGCGTTTACAATTCATTTAATACATACACCATCAATTTTAGCCTCACATAAATGTCCACCTTGAGGAGTAAACAATGAAAAAGACAGACAATGAAAGCATCCTGTCACCTCTTGAAAAAGAAAATGCAGAAAATACATATCAAGTGCAAAAGTTACAGGATAAGACACTTTACATGGCAGCAAAATAATGCTGTTCTTGATGATTGTTCAGAAAACCATATTCTATTCCACATAGATTCATAATAGTCAAGCAAGCATTTCCATATCTTGCTACCCTTTATCGATATTGGTTCCTGAGAAAGCAAACAGAAGGTAAGAGAAAAAACCACTTTGTTCTCCACAAAGAGATAGATACATGTAAGCAAGCATGGCAAAACGTAAAACAAGGTCATTGAAAGATTTCCTACTTGTTTGCTTGAATACATAGTACACTGGTAGAGCTAGCTGAAGTCCCTTAGTAGGCACTGCCCGCTATGGGCATGTCGTCAAAGCTCCAGAGGTTCATTGCACTCTGATCATCCTAGGTCAGCTCGCAACCAAATAGATAGTCCATCGACAGATCAGAATTCCCCTCAAGGTAAGCAAGTCGCAGGAACTTTATGTAGGCATCGAAATCAGATATATCTTCAGAGATTTGAACTCCATTGTTCTCGTTGGAATTGTTCAGATGGCTATTGACTGCCAATGATCCAGTATCATTGTTTTGGATAACTGTGGGAGTGGTAATTGAAATAATCTCTGGGGATTTGGCCTCTTGTTCACACATAAATCCTGGATGACCAAAATTGTTACTTCCCTCATTCGCATGAAAGCTTAGACCTTCAAAGGACAATATAGGCTTTGTCTTTGAAGATGGATTTAAAAAGCCAGGCTTCGTTAGACATTCTTCCGGGAGGCCCATGGTAGAATAGAATTCACAATTTTGGTTGTTCAGATCCTTCAACTCCATGAATTCATGTTTTTCTGAATGCTTCAGCTTCTGTCCCCTTATGGTGTTAGGTTTTAAGTTGCGTTTTTTGGCATCTCGGTTGGCTGCAAAGGGGAAGTTCACCTTGGCTTTTGTTCCACGTATTCGGCGAGCCTCAGCATCATAGGCTCTTGCAGCCTCCTCAGCAGAATTGAATGTACCGAGCCAAATTCGAACCCCTTTGCATGGGTCTCTAATTTCAGCTGCCCATTTGCCCCATGGACGCTGGCGAATTCCACGAAATTGATTCTTTCTCTTCCTTTTGGCTGACTTAGCATCATATCCTCCAAGATCTCTTGATCTGAGAGTAGTTAAGCCCCCTGCAAGATTAAAGAGTGTCTAACCCAAGTTGACAACACTAAATTTCACCAAATCTATCATTTTTACACTTTTACATCTTTTTTTCAAAATGTTAACCAAGATATTTGGAAGGAATCATTTGGTTCGCCAAACACAACTCTCAGTTAAATTCAGCATACTATCGAAGAGAAGTAGGGACAATTGATCAAAATCTATACTTGTACAAGTCAGTAAGTCACAACTCATTGTCCGGTTCAGGTACACATTTAGTTCCATATAGACATATATGGAGGCACTCCTTTTCCAAGTGGATTATTCATCATCATAGAAATTTCCCAATTTTGCTTCTTCAACCCTTGTAACATAATCAAATCATATTAGAGTAAAAATTCTAACTATTACCGATATGCGAAGGACAAACTACACAGAATGGAGGAAGGGTGGTATTCAATGGCTATAGTTAGGGCAATCCTAGCAAGATTTTTGAACTCTTTGGAGACTCTTGGTGTGTGCATATGAAGGATACTTACCCAAGTGCTTAGGCTCCACTCAGTTCTTCATTTACTTGTTCTATCTTCACTTTGTTCCCGTATCAGATGTGGTACGACTAAAATAATTTAAGCGAACTCTATAACCTTCACAACCATATAGATAGTTCCAGTAGATCTAAGCGTCTGGCAATTCCCAATTTTGTGAATGTTGAAAATAAATCTCGGATCAATCTAACGTTCCCAGTTTAACAAACACAGAGAATCTGATGCATCCTCAATTACAGTTTCCTCCCAAAGAAAGATCTTAAAAGTGAAAAGGAATCTTATGGGAAAAAGGAAAACATAAGAGAATCATTAACTTACCTTGGTGAAGAAATCGAATTAGAAATCTTCCCAAATTAACCGGAGAAAGAATCGGAAGTCTAAAAAAATATTCCGGAACTTTAGCAGCGAATTTTTCTAGTTACCTTGAGCGAAGGACGCTCTGGACCCAAAATCAAAGGGCTTGACATCAACCTCCTCTTCTTCTTTGTACTCCTCCTCTTCCGATTCAACATCGAACTCCTCGAAGTCAGCCTCGAAGTCGTCGTCGACCGCCATCCTGAGTTGCTTGCTCTTCCTATTACCGCGGGGCCAGAGATGCTCAGCCTTCACTCGGCGGAAGGGAACCGGCGAGATAAGGTCGGAGATGATTGCTCCGCCGCACATATCTTCAAAGATTTTATCTTTTCTTCCTCTTCTCTTGGAAATCAAGGCCTTAGCCGTGGATCGGGAGTGGGCTGGAGGTGAAGTGGTTATTTATATACATCAAAAGTGGACGACTTCTTAAAAAAGCATGAAATTGGTGAGTGGGGTATTAATATTAGTGCAAATGGGATCGTGGGAACTAGTTTAAGGGCGGGTGGTTTGCATTTTAATAATTTTTGTGTAAAGCAATAAATATCAATGTCTAATAGAAGTTGTTACGGACAAAAATACTTAGAAATGTACACAACACAAAAGTCGTTCTTAATTTTTTAATCAATAGGGATGATAATGAATTAAATTCGGATCGAATTTTATATTCTTCGTTCTCATATCTATCGAGTATAAGATCTTCAATAAATATATCTATACCCATTAAAAGATCGGATATCTTTTATAATTATAATTTTTCTTCTTTCTATCCAATTATTATCATTCAACAAAAATATATTAAAATTAACATCCTATAAAAATATATAAATAATTGAAGAAATAGATTAAACATCTATTTAGTCTTCTTCTAATATCAATAAAAATAGTAAGTTGATTTTAAAAAAAAAATCTTTCATATATGTATATATATTATTTAATCGGGTATTCAGGTCGAGTATCGGGTATTGATAGTCCCTCCATACCCTCCTCCATTCGGGTCAGATATCGGATCCTCCATCGAGTTTGGGTGAAATTGTCATCTCTACAAGATGATGTCTCAATTTCAATAAATTAAATAATAATTTTTTATAGATAATTAATTTAAAATTATTAGACTAATAGTTATCCATTGTGAGCACTTCTCGATTTATCTTAGTAGTCGATGAAAAATTTCCGTGAAATCAAATTGATTACCCCTAGGATTAGTTAGTGTAACATAGATACTTAGTATTAGCTAAAAAAGAGCTCAATCATGCCTCGTTGCAATGGTGCAGTGGTAAGGCGCTTCTCACTTTCTCAAGCATTTAAGAATCGAGTCTCGGCTTGAGTAAATTAACGGATAAATTTCTTTTAAATTCGATAAATTAACGGATAAATTTTTCTTAATGAACGATTGACTTAAGAATACTGGATTGATAGATCATCCACTACCGGTGCTTCCCTATTTACCTTAGTGGCTAGTGGAAAATTTTGATAGGGTCGGACTGATTACCCCAAGATTAGTTGACGTAAGTTGAATATCTGATAAAAAATAAAAAAAGGTTCAATGAGGCACGATGCAATGGTAAAAGGTAAGGATGATTCTCATACAATGAAGGTTCAATGTGCATAGTTTGAACCACTGGTGACGCTGAGGTGTCATATTCAGATCCATCTATGCTTCTCGAATTTATCTGATGACCGATCTTTAGGGTTGGATCATCCATTTTCACGACTAGTTGGATCAAAGGCGCGCAAGCACACACGAGTAACGTAGAGACAAGAGAAAGGTCGAATGGTTGTTAGAGGGACGAGGATTCTAAGGCAATGAAAATATCTATCAATGCCACTTTGGAGAAAAATTCTCATCCCAAAATCTATTTGTGGAAAAGACTCTGAACTATTTCCACCCAAGCTATTGCACAAGTGATCAAAGCAAAATAAATCAATTAGGATTTTCCCATTCAAACTTATAGAATGACTCTTTTCAAATATTTAATCGATTAGTGAGTCATACCAATCGATTCGACAGCTTTTATTCGATTGCCCTAATCGATTCAGAAAGCGTCGATTCAGAAGCTTTCTGTTTACGAGAGAAAGTAGCATAATAGATTACTCTAATCGCATGAACTCTCTGTTCTGTCATGAAAAATGTCACAATCGATTAGCCTAATCGATTGGAGCAGGCTTAACTGATTGCTTCAATCAATTCATAGTCGTTTATGTTCTCACGAAAATAGGTCAATCGATTGGCTCAATCGATTGAACTTCAGCCCAATCGATTCTCAGCCTCACTATGATCTCATTAAAACCTCTCAATTGAATGCCCAAATCGATTGACTTAGGGCTAATCAATTCCTTAATTGATTGTCCAACCCTAACTTACTTGATCCAAGTCTAGGGTTCCCTTGCCTAATATTCAATCAACTGTGACCTGTTAGGACTTTCCATTGTCTAGCATTCGGTCAACTTTGACTTGCTAGGACTTCTTCATCGAGTGTCTGGTTCTCCGTGACCCCCTTGGACTTTCCCTTGCCAACTCCCATTATACTTCTAATCACTAAGTATCTAGTTAACCTTTGATCAACTTGGACTTTCTCTTTACTAACTTCCCGTAGGACTTTCGATCATCAAATGCAGCCCTCCTTGACCTACTTGGATTTTTCTCTTACCTGACCTCCAGTTAATACTAATTACTCAATAAACTTCCAACCTACCTAACTTCAATTAGGGTTTTCTCTTGTCTAACCGCAGTTAGGGCTTTCTTTTGCCAACGTGCGATTCTTCTTGACCCACTTGGACTTTTCTTTGCCTTCAGTTAAGACTAGCCACTCAGTAGACTTCCACCCTGTCTAACCCTAGTTAGGGGATTTTTTTTTTTTTGCCAATGTATGATCCTCCTTGACCCACTTAGACTTTCCTTTATCTAACCTCAACTAGGATATCACTAGATAAGTATCCGATCCTCCCTTAACCTATTTGACTTCTCTCTCATATATTGTCAAACATCAAAACTCAAACTCGAGCTAATTGAGCTTAGCCAAACTCGTCAACCTTGACTTGAGGACAATTGCACCATCAATCTCCCCTTTTTGATATTTGACAATATGTTTAAGTTAAGCTAACACATTAGTCCAATTTCCATCTTCATCTCATGCCAAAACTTGAATGAGGGGTTTATAACTTAAATCGTATATTCTCCCCATTTAACATACATCCAAACTCTTCCCAAAAGTTAATTCATTCAAAGCAATCCAATAAAAATCTCATACTTTTCATTGTATTCTATGCTCAACCTTAGCATACATCCATCACAATGGAGATTCCTAATCTTCCATTGTCTTCTCATTCTTATCATTTTTTTTTAAAAAAATCTCAAATCATGCCTTTAAGGAAGACCTCCCACTCAAAATATGCTCCAACTTCTATCATTGCACCAACAATTATTTGGAGTTCCTAAACCTTTAGAAAATTCTAAAAATTTAAGTCATGAGGTTAAAGATTCAACCTTGAATCTAAATCTCCTCCTTAACTCTAAATTTGTCCCCTTTAGCCATCTTTTTCTTATTTTTATCAAGAAAATTATCCTTAAATACTTATCAAAGCATTGCATAAGGTTAGGAATAGTTAAATGACCTAAGTGTGGCTTAATCATCTGAAGTAAACTCATTTTAGTTGAAATCAGAACTGTCAATCGATTAGTTCAGATACCAATCGATTATGGCATATCTTAATCGATTGGTTTAAGCTTCCAATCGATTCTGCATGTACCAATCGATCAAATGATTGATCTCGGGAGTTTCTGTCCTCCCGAAAATTCACCACCAATTGATTGCCCTAATCAATTGGTGCAAAGTAATCGATTGATCCAATCGATTACTATAACTAAAATTTTCTAATTTCAATTTTAGTCCAAAATTTAAAATTTCATAAATAATTATACAATTTTTAAAAAATCATGAAATTTCATATAGACAGTACTTATATTATATACTATCATGAAAAATAGTTTCCTATGAAAATACCTTTCATTTTCAAAGAATGACACAAAATTAAAAATCATTGAAATTTCCAATGTTCAGTCTAACTTTATAACTAACAAGCAATGGTGATTTCTATCAACAAATAGACTTCGTCAAGGTTTTCCAAAATAATTTGGAAAAGATTTTAAAAAATAATTTTCAACCACAATATTTGGGTTAAATGTGTATGACTTGTACATTAACTTTCCCCGTGATTGGGCTTCAAAAAATTCATATATTTTGATGAATCTAAAACTAAAAAAAATACACTAAATCAATATTTTAAGTTTTGTTCATCCTCCTATCATCTCACTTGTATTTAATATGTCTCCATATATATACAAGTCAACTCTATAGTTTTTGTGAGATATACAATAAGTTTTCCCTAAACTAAGGGATCATGCATCCTATCTAAACCCACTTGGATTTTCTTCTTGCTTAACCTCTAATTAGGATTAGTCACTCGGTAGACTTCCACCTTGCTTAATCTCAGTTAGGGTTTTCTTTTGCCTAACTACAGTTAAGGCTTGTTTTTACTAACGTGCAATTCTTCTTGATCCACTTGCACTTTCATTTGCCTAAGGACCAGTCATTCGGTAGATTACTATTCTGCCTAACCTTAGTTAGGACTTTCCTTTACCAACATGTGATCCTCCTTGATTTACTTGGACTTTCCTTTGCCTAAACTTAGTTAGAATTTCCTCAGACAAGTATCTGGTCATCCCTTGACATACTTGACTTCTCTTTCACATATTATCAAACATTAAAACTTAAACTCGAGCTAACTCAAATTTATCAACCTTACCTGAGAATGACTGCACTAATAATTTCTCTATTTTTAATATTTAATAATATATTTGAGAATGATTGTACTATTAATTTCTCTATTTTTAATATTTAATAATATGTTTAAATTAAACTACCTTATTAACCTAACTTTCATCTTCATTCGATGTTAAAGCATGAACAAAAGTTTTCTGACTTAAACTCTATAAAATCGAGTTTTCCTCTACTCATGTGTCTTTCCTTCGTCACGGTTAAACATAACTTAAGACAATAAAAAAGGAATGAACTAAATAGGGAAGTCATTTTCAAATTAGGTAAAATATTGACCTTTCCTGCAAAATGACTGGGATCGAGGATGGCATAAGCAGCTTGACCATGTCTAAAGGGTGAATAGTGCAAATTAAAACTTTCTTAATCAATGAAATGGTTAAATGATTGTGTACTCATGTAGACACTGGGATTTAAATTTTGGCACATTATATTTAAAAAGTTTGAAAATTTAATGACATTATGTCATCCATTGGATTTATCTATATTTTTTAAATTTATCCTAATAATTGAGATCGATCGATTTTAAAATTAATTAAATAGTAAAAAATTGAACACTTAGATTATAAAAAAACATATCAAATGATATAATAAAAATATATAAATTGACAAACAAAACTATAAAAAAAATATTCAGAGATTCCTTCTAACCATGATCTATTGTTAGAATTGATGGGTCGTCGAGGTCATAATGTTGTAATAGGATATCTAGATTGTCATTTAGATACTCGTGGTTTGAACCCAGCTACGATGTATTTATAGAAATTTTTCCTCCAAATGATAAGCATAATCAAAAGATATTGGACTTCTGGGCTGACCGTCACTTGTGCTTTCCGATTTATCCTAATGATCGATGAAAAATTTATATGGGACCAGATCGATCGCCTACAAAGATAATCAATGAAACTAATTAGAATTATCTTTATATTTTTTTGGTTAGAATTAATGGACTAAAGGGAGTGAATTGTAAAAATAGAAAAATCAACTACGCCTATGAAACAAGCCTTAAATAAAGTTAGCACCATGTAAAATACAACAATGATTAACAACTAAGGCTAAAACAAAATATTATACTTGGCTACCTAGTTGACTCAACAATTCAGTTGAAAACATGCCTTCTTTTGATTGAATCTAGTTGAGGATGTTCACTTGAGATCGAGCTCCTTCTCTGACGTATTCCATGGTCAAATACATGCCTAGGTAGAATTCTACCCAGAAACAAACTTGAGATTAAATTTCCTTATAAACCCTCAAGCTCATATTTTCCTTACGTCTTCAATGTAATTGATGTTAGAAATACAATTAAAATTTCATATTAAAAATACATTAAAAAAGATCATAAATTTAAAAGATAAAAGATATCTCTATTAGTATAAGATATTTTGGATAGAGCTCAAAATAAATCTATGAGGATTTAGGTCCAAAATGAACAATATTATACTATTATAGAGATATGTGAATTGTTTTAGTCCAACAAATTGTACCAGAGTTAAGTTGCTTTTCACTGGACTAACCACCGGAAGAAGCATGTATCAGAGCTATGGTTTAGACTAGATGTCCTGCAGAGAGACCCAGAGTAGGTCAATAGTAACCAGATGTTTGCGAGGAGGCCCGGAGTAGGTCAACAGTGACCGGATGCTTACAGGGAGGTCTGAAGTAGATCAAGAGTGGTTGGATGCTTGAGAAGATACCCGGATCATGAAAATAATGGCGGTCCTTCATTTAAGGGGAGAATATTGAAAATACAATAAAAGTCTCATATTAAAAATACATAGAAAAAATGATTAGTTTAAAAGATAAAAGATATCTATATTAGTAGAAGACCTTTTAGATAAAGTCAAAAATAAATCCATAAGGGTTTAAGCCCAAAGTAGATAATATCATATCATTGTAAAGATATGTAAATTCTTTTGATCCTACAATTGATTCTTTACACTTTCAATGTTGGTGCAATTGACCCCGGGTCAAAGTTCACCAAATTGACCAAGCTTAAAATGACTCTAGTTGGGATTTCATTATTTGATTAATATGTTAGTTGATCGAGTGAGACATCAAGTAGGTTAAGGTTGATCAAATATTTGATAGTCAATTAATATGTTAAGTTGATTAGCAAAAAGTTCATCAAGGTTGACTAGAGACTTAACAAGATATGAAAGTCCAAGTAGTTTATGGTCGACTGAACACTTAACAGTAAAAAGTTCAACATGAAGTTGGCGAGATAGAAAGTCCAAGTGGATCACAGTTGACTAGACACTTAGTAATCAGAAAAGAGAAAAGTTCAAGTGGATCACGGTTGATTGGACATTTAACAGTCAAAAATTCAACAAGGAGTTAACATGAGATGTAAAGTTTCGGTAGGTCAAGGTTGACCAGATGCTAGGTAATGATGAGGTCCTGGCAAGTCTAGGTTGACCGAATGTTAGGTGAGTAGAGTCCTGACAGGTCAATGATTGACCAAATATTAGGCAAAATGAAGACTTGATAGGTTGAGGTTAATCGGATACCAGACAAGAAGAATTAAGCTTTGATAAGGTTGAAACAAGAATATTAGTAGATTGATAGTGTGTATCAATAGATTAATGGATGAAAAATCTCAAAAATATGGTCGCTATAGTACTACTATAGTACTGCTACAGTGTCACTACAATACTACTACCATAATCGTGAACATTGTTTTGCTACAGTGTTCTACAATAATAATAGACTTATGAGTTAGATTAATCGACTAATGATGGGATATTGTAGCAAATAGAGAAAAGGGTTCTATTTATATTTTAAGGTTTATAAAACTCAATATCAGTAGACTAATTATGGGTATCAGTCGATTAATGTTGATCAAAACCAAACAGAAGCAAGTCAATTTGATGTTCAACTCAACTGATTGCATCAATCAATTAATGGTTGACATCAATCAACTAATGTCGATTAAGATATGAATAGAAGTAGGTCAATTCAATTGCGAGATTCGACTAATTGCTATAAGTTGATTACTCAAATGAATTACTCGACTGATGTTCAAATGATTGACAAAATCAAATAGATTTTAGAAAGTTTAGAGGTTGTCTAATGGCAGGAATAATGTTAGAGACCATATCGATCGATTGATAAATGAGATCAGTCGACTGATAGGTGGAAATCAACCTTGACCTAAAGTCTTTAAAAGAGTGGTTTCAAGGATATTTGAAGAGTCGGTTCTTAGAGGTTTGAGAGTGAAGTATTGGTGGATTTTCAATTCCAACAAGAGGAAATTCCAAGTAATAAGAAAGTATCCAAAGAAAGATTCATGTAAAGTTATTTATGTTAGGACTTGTGAGCTAGAGGAGGGTTGAATAGCTCTGATTGTTTAGTTGTTGAGATTGGACAACAAAAACTTTGAAGCAAAACAAGCACAACACATGCACAACACTAATGTGGATGATTTTACTTGGTATCTATCTTTTGAGGTGACTAATCTAAGAATCCACTCCTAGTTGTTTACTTCCACTAAACCTTCTCCTTCTCTAACTAAATCTGAACATAGAGAAACCTTCTTATAGCAAGATTACAACAACTTATAAAATTCAATAAATGAAAGAGCAACAAAAGAGAAGAAATGAAGATATTACAAGTTTTGATCGGTTCTCCTTCTCTTGATTGTTTGAAGATATTGCATATGAGAGCTTGAAACTGATGTTTAACAAGAGAATCACAATGGAATACTGTAACATATTTTTGTGCCCTAAGCCCCCTTTTAAACAACTCAAAATCATATCGTTTCTCCACCTTTTGTCACCACCAATTAATTAGCATAACACAGTAATCGATTGCTGACCATTGACTATACATTGAACAGTCACTAACTCTAGATCAATGACTGAGATTATTCCAATTTGAATCCCAATCGATTGGTGGGCATCACCAATTGACTGTTAGTGCTCAATCGATCCGTCAATCGATTTGACAGACTTTTGTTAACTTGACATGCTCTACCAATCGATTGGTATAAACCAATCAATCAGACCAATCGATTTGATCGGCTTTTATTTGCTTAACATATCCTTTCAATCAATTGCACCAATTGATTGTCTAAGCCTAATCTATCAGACCAATCGACTCAAGCAACTTCTGTTAACTCAAAATTGATTTTCAATCAATTAACAGAACTTACCAATCAATTAATACAATGATTGTGTAAACTCCAAATCATGAGTGTAACCCAATTAATTGTATCAACCCATTGGTGTTGCAAAATCTGGATTTTGGGGTTTAGGGTTTTAACTCGCCTCTTACCAATTGATTGGAGAATCCTAAAATAAGGTTTTTCATCCCTAAACCCTCAAGTACATAACTTTCTTTAATGTATCAATCGATCTCAATTACCTCATGTCAAATAACCTCTTGTTTGTTAGAACCAAAGGAATTTATATACCTTCACAATGATATAGTATTATTCACTTTGGGCCTAAATCCTTATGGATTTATTTTTAGATTCTATCCAAAAAGGCAGCATGTCAATGGAAATATCTTTCATATTTTTTTTAACCCGTGATTTTTATTATTTATTTCCAATGTGAGACTTTGATTATATTCCCAATAATCCTCCCCTCAAATGAAGGACTACCATTACTCTCATGGTCTGGGACTCCCCTTAAGCATCTAATCACTCTTAACCTTCTTTGGTCCCCCTCAATTTCATTCAAGGTCACTCCACATGACATCGGTCTGAAACATGATTTTGATACCACTTATTAGTGTTAGGGTCAAAAGAATTGATATATCTCCACAATAGTGTGATATTGTCCATTTTGAACTTAAGCCTTCATAGATTTATTTTGGGCTCTACCCAAAAAGTTTTATACTAATAAAGATATTTTTAATCTTTTAAGCCTATGATCTTTTTCATATATTTCTAAAGTAGAACTTGGATTGTATTCCCAACAATTCTCCCTAAAACGAAGAACCACCATTACTCTCATGGTCTGGGCCTCCCCATAAGTATCTTGACCTGCTCCAGACCTCTCCATAAACATACGATCACTCTTGACCTACAACTGGTCTCCCCGCAAGCATCCGATCACTCTTGACCCGCTCTAGACCTCCCCTTAACTTGGTTCAAAGCCACCCCACTTGGGGACCAAAATAATTCATATATCTCCATAATGGTATGATATTTTTCCACTTTAGACATAAGTCCTCATGTATTTATTTTTGGGTCCTATTCAAAAGGTCTCATACCAATGAAGATATCTTTCATATTTTAAAATCATGATCTTTTTCATTTAGTTTTAATGTGGGACTTGTTAGTGCAATCATCGTTGGGTCAATATTGACCAATTTGACTAAGCTTGGGTTAGCTCGAGCTTAACTTTCAATGTTTAACAATGTGTGAGAGAGGAGTCAAGTGTTGGGACCTTGACGTTCGCTAGAGGGGGTGTGAATAGCGTCTCACCCAAATCGTCGCTTCCTACACTTGTTAGTGCACAGCGGAAACAAAAATACTAACAAACAAAAGTAAAGCTAACCCTAGAAAACAATAAACAAGAAGCAAACCCAATGACACGTTGTTTAATGTGGTTCCGAGATGAAGCTCCTACTCCACGGCTGTCCGTAAGGTGGACGATCCCGATCCGTCGGTGGATGACTCCCCGAAAAACCTCCGGCTAGCTCATGTAGCTCCTTGTAGGTGGAGAAACCTCGCCACAAACTCTCACCAAGAACACTTGGACACAAGAGAACCTTGAGCACTTTGGTGACTACTAATTAGGCTTTAACCAAGTCTAATTTCGTCACCTTGGCCGACCATCCCAAGCTCCTTCTTATAGAGCTTGGAGGTCAGTAAGCTGATTTGCCCGTTACCAGTCGACTGGTCCTTGCACCAGTCGACTGGTGCCAGCCCAACGGCTCTCTACAGTGCACTAGTCAACTGCTACAGTCATCAGTCGACTGCTATAGTAATGCTACAGTACTGCTACATTACTGCTACAGTAAGCCCTAATTCTAGGATTTTACCTCGAGTACATTCACTCAGCACTCGTTCTCGCCCGACCAACCTAGACCTAGCCTTCTAGCCTCCTTCATCAGCCTTGCGTCCCTCGGATGCCTCCCCATCCTTTAAGTCTTGCATTCTGAAACTTCCATCGGCCTTGTCATTATTGTCGGGTCTTCCTTTGCCAAGAGGTCGCGCCTCCGGGACTTCATCCATTGCCAAGTCACACTTGGACTTATGTTGCCAAGACTACATACTTGGACTTACACCGCCAAGACTCATCCTTGGACTTTCCTCCTTTGCCAAGATCACACTTGGACTTTTCTTGTTGTACCTGTATCCTGCACACTCACAATGCATATCAAATATAACAATAAACCTAACTTAAACCTTTGTCCAAACATCAAAACCTAGGCACCTAGATTGCTCCAACATCAAGTAGGTCAAGGGAGGATCAGATACTTGACTGGGAAAATCATAACCGAAAGTTACGCAAATATAAAGTCCTAGCGGAGCTAGGCGATGAAATACCTAGTTGGGAACTAGGCAATGGAACTCCTAGCAAAACTAGGAGATGGAAGAACTAGTTGGGAACTAGACAATGAAAGTCTTAGTTAGTCTAGACAATAGAAGTCCTAGCGGAGCTAGACATTGAAAGATCTAGTTGAGAACTAGATAATGGAAGTCCTAGCGGGGCTAAGCAACGGAAAGTCTTAACTGGAGATTAGATAATGAAAAGTCATAACTAGAGGTTAGACAAGGGAAAGTCCTAACTAAGGTTAAGCAAGGGAAAGTCCTAACTAAAGTTAAGCAAGGAAAAGTCCTAACTGAGGTTAGGTAGGTGAGAAGTCTATAGAATGACTAGTCCGACCTGGAAGTTAGACAAGGAAAAGTTTAACGAAAAGTTGTCAAGGAAAAAGTCCAAGTGGGTCAAAAGTTAACTGGACACTTGGCACGAAATGAAAAGTTTGAGTAGGTCAAAGGTTGACCAAACACTTGATGAAAAAGTCCTAGCTGGTCAAAGTTGATTGGATGTTGGGCAAATGAACCATAAACATGGATTCTAGTTGTTAGGATTGAGAAATCAATTATGGTAATTGATTGGCCCAAGGCAATCGATAGAGAGATATTTTCACGAAACATATAAGGGTGCTGAATTGATTAGGTCGATTGATTCACCATAGGTCAATTGATTAGGGCAAATTATTGGATGATTTTTACGAGGGTACAGAAAGGCTTGGAATCAATTCAGGCTTCATCAATCGATTGAGCTAATCGATTAGGGTCTTTTTGTGAGTGAACAGAAGGTGCTGGGATCGATTGTGGTAATCGATTCAGCAGGTTTCAATCAGTTAAGCTAATCGATTGTAGTATTTTCATGAAAAATAGAAATCTTTGAAATCAATTGGGTTAATCAATTAGAAACTGGTAATCGATTGGTATGACTTACTAATTAAAATTAGTCGAGCAAAAAAGAGATATTCTACAGGTTTTGAACAGTTGAGATTGCATGATAATCGATTGGAAGTACAACCAATCAATTAGGAGGTGTTTTCTAGCCCAAAAGACCCTAAAAAAGGGGAGTTCATGGGCATTCGAAGAAACCAGCCCTTAAGGTTTTAGCGATAAGTGTTGTTGCACTTTCCAAGTATCAAGTGACTAACCAAAGCAAGAAAAGAACATGTAAAGTAAGGTTTATTATTGTAAAGTCATTCTTGATTTCTTGAGTAATCTTGTTTGTGTTTTTTTATTTGTATTCTTGTATTTGAGCTTATACAGGACTTTTCCACCTCTACTATGAGCGAGAAGTGGATCTTTGGATTAGTCTCCTTAAGGAGGTGGATACTAAGTAAAATCGAATGTGTTAGCAATTAAAAGTGTTGCTTTGAATTTTCTGCTATCATGCAAGTTTAAAGAAGAACGAGCTATTTAACCCCCCCCCCCCCCCCCCTCTCACTTCAAGAAGGTGGATACTAAGTAAAATTGAATGTGTTAGCAATTAAAAGTGTTGCTTTGAATTTTCAGCTATCATTCAAGTTTAAAGAAGAACGAGCTATTTACCCCCTCCTCCTCCCGCCTCCCTCCTCTAGCTCATACATGTCCTAACAGGACTTTGATTGTATTCTCAATAGTTAGGACCAAAAGAATTCATATATTTCGACAATGCTATTATATTGCCCACTTTAGGCCTAAGCTCTTATGGATTTATTTTTGGGCTATATCCAAAAAGCTTTATACCAATGGAGATATCTTTTATCTTTTTAAATCCATGATTTTTTCCTAGTATTTTCAATATAGGACTTTGATTATATTTCTAACACTGTTCCCTGGACTTTATACCTGGAGTTTCTTCGTCACCAGGTCTTCATCTACCCTTACATCCAATCTCGCGATCTGCTCGGGTTTCCACCTTTTGTTAAGAATTCGGTTCTTGTCCTTCTTGATCTTTCCTTCCCTTGTATTTGACCTTTCGACTTGCTTGCAATGACTCCAAAAAACTTGTTATGAAACTATAAATGCACAACCACGTCGTCAGTAATACAAAGATATCAAACCACTGAGGGTTATTTTAGTCATGAATGTAAGAGAAAAGAAAGAAGAGAAGGAGAGTGAGCAAGAGAAGGAGAGAGAGAGAAGGAGAAGGAGAAGAGTTTGCTAAAGGAATGATTCTAGGGTTTTGATTTCTCTATGATACTAGTTAATGTCTTTAGTACATATTCACTTCCTTACCCTCCATATTTATGATCATGTGGGGATTCTAGCTTAATCACCGATAAACTACAATAATTCCAACATCATTTAGTAAAGGAGTAACTCTAGAAAGTTCGGTTAAAGGGATACATTTTGTCACTAAGGCCCCCCGGTCATATAATCACTAGAGCTATTTTAGTTACTTCCTAACGAGGAATAAAAGCTATAATAGAGTGTTTACATCATTCTCATTCATTGTTATTAAGTAGAAGATGTAACATAGAACATCAAATGAAAGGGATACTCGAGGACCCCTAGTCATACAATCACTATATTACTCAAAGTCACTTTCTAACTTCAAATTAGTATAAACTCATTAAGCTCTTAGTTAGTTAATCCCTTAAGGAGGATTAACCCCAAATTCAAGGTGATACTCATGAAAGTCCAGTTAAAAGGATATCCTCTGTCACTAGTCCCCCGGCCATATGATCCAAAATACCTCCTCTACATGATGACTAATCCCTCACATCTACATGTTTACGTCATTCACACATTTCATCAAACACTTACAAAGCACAACACATATAAAACATGACATAAACACTTCATTGAACAAAATAAATAAGCAAATATATAGTTCATACATCAACATTGTATCATAATTACTCCCTACTCCTATAATCATGAGGTCTACTCCATAACAAAGGAAGGACAAACCAATATATAAAATAAAGCATTCTTACAACCAAAATCTGAGAATAAAGGAGAGAAAATGCTAAGCGATGTGTTGTCGATGTCTTAAGAGTGTTTCCTTACTGAATGAAGATGAAGCCTCTATGGTTTTCCCTAGAGGGGAAAACTCTTCCCCAATGAGAGAGGTGAAGCCCCAAACCAAATATAAGTGAAAAGGGGAGAAAATTCCCTTTTATACAAGGGGGCATACCCCCCTCATTTTGTCCACCACATTGTCGTGCCTCAAGGTATGGCCATGGCATGTGTGCCATGGGCCAAGGCAAGGATGTCAGTGCCTCAGGGCATGGCCTGCACGTGGGCTTCTCTAGAAGATGAGATCGGGCTATGGGAAACGTTGAGAAGAGAGGCACGATTGTGCATCAGGGAACAGTCGAGTTGTGTGTCTTACTAGGAGAGAGGCACAATTGTGCCTAAGGGCATAATCGTGTCGTGGGTCTTAGCTGGAGCAAGGCACGACTGTGTGGTCTTCTGAGGATGGCTCTAGGGGAGGCACACGACCATGCTAAGGGGCACGGCATGGGTTGCTGATTTGCTCCATGACCCAATTCGCTCCATTTTTATTCTATTTTACCCCAAAATGTGTCTTGTCAATCAAACTAAGCAAAAAAGCAAACCTCTGAAGAAAAAGGAGTAGAAGTATAATTATATAATGAAATAGGGTGCAATAAATATATATATTATACTCATAAAATGTAAGTAGATGTGCGTCAAATAATGTCTAAAAATATATATAACCTACACACATTAACTTTGTACCTAGAGCTTCCTCGTCTCCGGGTCTTCATCTACCTTTACATCCAATCTCGCGATCTGCTCTAGTTTCTACTTTGCCAAGAATTCGGTTCTTAACTTTCTTGGTCTTTCCTTGCCTTGGATTTGACTTTTTGACTTGCATGAACTTCTTCTTACCAAGAATTCGATCCTCGATCTTCTTGGACTTTTCTTATCCTACAAACTCGTAACTCAAGTGAGATATTAACCTAAACTTAAATAATTATCAATTATTGAACTTCTCGATCAAGCATGATTCGCCAATAGTTTATACTCATTATATTTTCTTTCATCCCTTATATTCTTGTTGTGTTATTGTATTCAAAGGTTGTAAGAAACTTCTCTATCTCTGAAAGGTATCTAAGAAGAAGAAGTTTTAGTGGTGATATATTTCTAGGACTAGGCCTTAGATTAGTTACCTTAAGAGGTGAATACCAAGAAAAATTTTAATGTTATGCATGTGACATTTGTTGGTACAGGGAGCGCTAGATAATCGAACCTAGGTTTTGATGTTGGTAAAGGTTCAAAGTTAAGTTTCATTATATTTAATGAGGTTGACTAAGTGTGTAGGTAGTTCAACCAGAAAGTCCTAATAGATCAAGTTGACTAGATAGTAAGTAATATAAAAGTCCTAGTGTATACTAGGCAAAGAGAAAGCCCTAGTTATGGTTAGACAAGCGGAAGTCCTAGTTGAGGCTAGGTAAGGAAGTCTTGGTCGATGGGACTAGGCAGGAAGACTTGGCAGATTGAGTACACCAGGTGAAGTGTCTAGACAGGTCTGGAGGACTAGACATCTAACAGTTCGATAGGTCTGGAGAATTGGACATCAAGAGAAAGTCCTGGGGATCGGAGGATTTGATGTCGAATGAGAAGTCCAAACGGGTCTGAAGGATCAGATATTTGGCAAGTAAGGTAAACTCTCCTGAAAAGAATAGGTGAGGACGTGTTCCCTTGAAGGAAACAGTATGCCTCGGTCGGACCTAGGGTTGCATGTGAAATCCAAAATCATGATCGAATAGTCCCAAGACTGTCAAGTTATTTCTACTCTTATATTATGTCTATTTTGCTAACTCTATGATGTAGAAAATCAAAGCTAGAAGCTAGCTGGGAAAAAGACTTCCAGGCACCTAGAGTGGACCCAAGCGATCGGTGGTCTGAATGCCCTGAGTGGATCCAAGCGCCTAGTTAGACCCAAACTCAGCCACACGTGCAGTTGACCTGGCACAGTCTGGTTGGTTGGCACACGTCAACTTCCAGGTACCCGTGAGTGGTCTAAGCGCCACAGAAGGGATAAACGCAACTCAGATAGAAATTTGCCTATGTGCATTCACATCAACGATCCAAGCACCTTGGGATGGTCCAAGCATCTGGAGATGAATAACGCAACGATGAACATGGATCGGATAGATCTCTGTGGAGACACTTGAAATAATCTATAAAAAGGACCTTCGATTGGGAGCTCAAGCAATCATTCTTCTATGTTGAACGACTCTTGCACTACTATGAAATTATGTTACAACACCAAAATACTACCCCGACAAGTACGATCAAGCCTACACTTCATTTTTGTCATCGGTATCATTAATTTTTGTACTTGATATTCATACTTCGTTCTTTGTACTTAAACAATTATGTAGTAGATTGTCCAATGAAAGCAATAAATGATTGCGGACCTTAGACTAGAAGCACGGGTAGTAAACCAAGTAAAAAGAAAGGTGTTAGTATTGTTTCTATTTGTTGCTTCCGTTGCTCTCTCAAAGTTTTCAAAAACCATGAAGAAATGACATACGCTATTCAACTCCTCCCAGCACTTTGCGATCCTACAATGTCAAGGTTAATTCAAGTTTTCTGCTGTGCGTTCAAACGACGAACACACAAGTAAAATGAAATGATCAAAATTATTCAACCTCCCTTCTATTTCACACCGGTCCTAACACTCAAGTCCACCTCATCAGGCCTTCAATTCATCAAATATACCAACCATTTTGGAATTGCTTTATGCCTCCCTTCACCTTAACTTTGAGACCAACTCTTTCTAAGCCTCTAAGACATCGAAGTACCATCTTGTCTTTGCAAGCGCAACCCAATCATATGTCAAGTCTCAAACCTCTAGCTCTTGACACCTAGCTATTAAGCTCTTATTCAACCTTGACTTTTAGAGTATCCTGCCAAGACCTCTACTAAGCACCGAGTTGACCTCAACCTCCTTTAACTTCCATCAACCTTCCAAAACCTCTTAGACATTTTCATCCGCCAAACATCTAATCAACCTCGAACTCTCCTTGGATTTACATCAACCTGCCAAGACCACTTGAACATTTTCAATCTTCTAACTTGGCACCTACTAAGTCATTACTAAAATAGTGATTGAATATGGAACTACAGGGGTGGATAGTAAAATAAAAATAATAAAATTGAATTTCTAAAGTAAAACACAGTGAAAATGAAAAATGCTTTCGGTATAATATATATTATAGTGGAAATGTAAATTTAAGCACAGCTAAAAAAAATCTTCCTTGGTAGTTAACATAGTGGAAATATAAGTTATAGTCATCCGTGATATCTTCTCCGTATTGATCTTAGGACGGATTTGTAATAACTGTAATAGAACTAATTATGCTAATATAGTAATCTATAATTGCACCAATAAATGACGAACATGCAATAAACGTTAATAACAGTAAGGATTAAGAAATTGTGTATCTCCGGTCGAACCGTCGGACGTGCCAACTGTCTTTAGAGAATTGATTGTCGCCCACGGTGCAAAGGCTCTCCGGCAAAATCCTCCCAAGATCCGACAACCGCTCGCGTCGCTCGTAGGTGCACTCCAAAACGAGCGCCGCACTCGGACTCAACCTCAGATCGCGAACCAAGCCTCAGAACTCAGAAAGAAAGAAGAAGAAGAAGTAGAAAGCAAGGGAGAAGGAATACTATGCTTTCTGGAGTGAATTGAGAAGGAAGTGAGGAAGTGTATTTATAGCAGTGCAGAGGAGGGACGCACACTTTGCTTCTGCTACCTCTTCTCCCGCGCGGATGCGTTGTTTTTCGCATCCTCACGCGACGCGGACAGAACCGAAGCGCTGCTTCGCTTCCTCACGCGAACCAAAACCGAAAAGTCCGAATCAGAACCGGAAACCAAACTGGTTTGGTTCAGACTGAACCAAACCAGCAAAAACAGACCGGGCCTCCCGTGAGCGCAAGGCCCACGGGCTGGGGATTTGCACCCCCCCCCCCTGCGCGCGTTAATCGCGCACGTGACGCCCGATTTATGGATTTCCGGCTCGAACCCCCCAAATCCACTCGATTTGGGTTTGGCCCGCGCATGCGTGTAAGTCCTCTTATCATTGCTAAACAAGGATGGAAGGGCTTCCTATATAAGCCCTTCCAAGCTTCTCCACTTAGCAATGTGGGACTAAAAACACTCCAAAAAATGTTTTGAATTTTAAAACAAAATTCAACAGGATTGACAGGGACGTTAGGACGAACATAATCACCTTTTTGCCACGATAGTAGAAATATAAGTTAGCAAAATGTAAATAATAAATGTAGTAAAAAAACAAAGAAAACAATGAAGAAGGCTCGAATAAATACATGATTCATGACCCTTATTTCTTACCACACGACTTATATACTTGAAGCATTGCAATGGTGAAAACATATAGGGGGTTATTATATGAGATTTTAGGATCGAAATTTGACACGTCTAAGTATGTCTTTCCTCATGCCTTGACCACTTACACTAATGGTTAATAGTCATTCATAATTTACCTCATTCCTATTAATCTAGAATAGACTATGTTGCCACATAGAATAGATTGACCGGGAATTTTTCCTACAAATGGAGCACGCAACTAAAGGATGCTAGGCTCCTGGGCTGCTCGCTGCGAACACTTCCCGATTTACTCTAGTGGTCAATGGAAAATTTTCGTGGGACCGGACCGGTCATCCCAGACTCGACGTTACCCAGCCTGATTAATCATTTTTTTTTAAGAATAGATTGACTAGGACACTGAAAGAATCATCCTTTGACCCAGGGTCGGCTCAAGGCATAGGCCATTAAGACCTATGTCTAGGGCCCCTATTATATTGGGACTCATCAAATTATATATATATATATATATATTAATTTGGATATTAAATCTTTAAAATTATTGTTAAAATAAATTTTAGTCTAAGATTTATTTTCATCGATAATTTTAATTTTTTATTAGCTAAATTATATTTAGTCAATAATTTTTAAATTTTAAATTTAATCAATAATTTTTTATTTTTTATAAATTAAAGTTAAATTTGATCGTTTTTATTTTTTTTACTTGTATTAGATTTGATTGATAATTTTAATTTTTTAATATTAAAGTTAGATTTGGTTGATAATTTATTTTTATTTTTATTAAAATTTGACTCATAATTTTTAATTTTTTATGATAAAAATTTAATTTAATAATTAGAATTAAGTGTGGTTAATAAATTAAAAATACTTATTAGTTATACTTAACTAATATTTTTTCATAAAAATACTTTTGAAAGCCGTTCAAAAGCATATTTAATGTTGTATTACTATTTCTCTCTAAATTTTATTTTTTCTTTCTCTCTTCTTCTTTATTATCATTTTTTTTTACTGTTATTATTATGTCCTTTCTTTTCGACGAGTTATTATGCACACTTTTTTTTAATAATTTGTCGTCGATATTTTTGACTAAATAAATTTAATTGATAATTTATCCAAGTTAAAATTGATAAAAGACAGTTTGGTTCATGAAGGTTCTGTCAATGTGGGATCCTAAGAAAGAGTCTATTATACGCAGTGTCTATATCTACTGATTATTATTCGAATCTATTACATCTAGATTATACAATAATAATATTTACCGTTACGTCAAGACTTACCTTCATCAAAGTTAAAATTAATTGATATTTTTAAAAAAATAATAATAATTAAAATGTATATTAATAGTATTATAATAATTTATTAATCATTATCAAATTAATTAACATAAAATATTTTTTATTTTTTTTATAAATTTTACTAATAAAAAAGTGAGGTTTGACATAAGATAAAGTTATTACTATGTGACCTAGTTACTCACTCTTCCGATTACATAAATAATCATTGGCAATGTATAAAATTATCATTTTAAATTTTACTAATAAAATTAAATGTCTCTAATAATATTTTTAATATTTTTTTAAAAAAGAAATATTAAGGCCTTAATTTTTTTTCAGCCCTACACCTCAAAATGATTGAGACTGTCTTGCTTTAACCCCATAAAACACGACTTATATACTCGAAAGTTGAGTCAAGCCATAAAAATTTACAATATTTCTCCTTCTGAGAAATCTTCATAGGGCGTAGAAACATACGTTGGACTTTTTTCTACTGATATATCAGACTTCCAGCATTTTCCATTTGTTGGACTTTCGACCTACTAACACCTGTTGGATTTCCTCTTAACAACAACTGTTAGACTTTCCACATTATCAAATGTCTACTTCATTCAATGCCAAGTATCGCATGAAACTTAAATTATTTGACATATATATCAACATAACTTAAACACTCAACTCAATCACATTGCACAAACATATCAAAACAGTGAAACACGTCTTGGTTGACCAAGCTGGAGGATTATTGCAATAACAACTGTAAGTATTTATGACTTCTCAAGCATTATGCATGGTCAAAACGTGCATATGACAAAGAATTGGTAGAAGTCTAGGCAGACTATTGTGTGGGTATGATATTTGATTATACCAACAACGGAATAATTTATTGAGAAGTTAAGTAAATTTAATTATATTCTACTGTTAGAAGTTCAAAGGTATAATCTATTCTTTCAATGCAATAGCTTTTCTAATGGGCGCTTCATGGACTTCTATTTTATGAATAGACCATTGCATACTAATTTTTAGGTAAAGAAGACATTAATGTCCAGGATTATCATGTTATGAAGGATTGGCTTGATTAAATTTGAAGAAGGCATGAGCTCGTAGATGAGTGTAGTCTATGGATGTGAATATAATACCCATGAGACTTAAATTAAGGGAATTTGAAAGATAAAATTGAAAGATATATAATTAAATCCAGATGGGCTACTCGATCTATTGGCCAAGATTGATGAAATTAGGAAATCAAAAGTAGCCCAATTATATTTATGGATTACCAAGTAGCCCTTAATTAAGGCCCCGATTAGAATATTAGTAAACTTGTGACAATGCTACTAATTAAAAGGGGTACATCTACTACCTAAAGAAATGCTTTGATTGTGTCAAGAATCTAAAAAGGATATGATCCGTGTCGCTATATATTGATGTTCTCCGATTTGAGTCATTAACTTACTATAATGAATTGATTGATCAGACTATGTACGTTGAACCAATCCAATTAAGAGAAATCCAACAGATGATTAAACCCTAACTTAAAAAAAATGTGTGATAATGATTCCCAACACAAACTTCATAGCTAAAGGACTAATTACGTAGGATTAGGTTGTTGCAATTGACACCTACTCCAAAATAAATAATATACGTGACAACTTTTCTCCCATTCACAAAAAGAATGACAAGTTAAGATCGTTTAACCACCATCACAATTTGTCATAGCCGATAATTTATTTTCTATAATGACCAAATAGGACGACATAGTCCAAGGGTTGCCCCCTTAGCCTAAGGCTAAACAAGATTCTCTAGCTAGGATCACTAATACTTTGGCACTTAATGTAATTGGCTCCAATAAAACCCTAGCCTTCACTTTCTCTAAGACCTAGATATTCTTCTTGAGTGGGTAGAATCAAGAACTCTTTATTGGACAAGCTTTAATTAATTAGCTATGGCTAGGTAGGCTCACTTTTAGTTGTGACCTTAATTTGAAGGAGGAGAATCTCATTTAGCTTTGTTGTGCTCTTAGTAACTCTTCTTATTGCTTTCAAAACTTTATTGCTTCCTTTATTCATTTGCTTTGTAGATGTTGTCTTATGTTTTGTAGAAAATAATTATTCATATACAATATAATAGATAAGAAATAGACATAATGAATATTCAAATGTAATAGTATAAAATAGTTTTTTTATACTTATTTAGTTAGTAAAATTGGTAAAATGAATACATAGTAAATTAATAGTTTATTAATTCGTTCAACTTAATTCAGCCACTGATCAACTTAGTAAATCTATATAGCCTAATTATGCAAATTAGACTAACTAATATGTTCAATTCAATATAATTGGCTCACTCAGCCAACCAACTCACTAGCCTAATTAACTATACCAATTTTGTTGGTCTATTCACTTCATCTAACTCAGTTAATTGACATATTTAGTATGTTTGGCTCAATCATCTAACTTTGCTTGATCACTTGACTTAGGGATGGATTGTGAGAAGCATCTATAATGAGCGTAATCATCTTTTGTTACAATTGATCATTTGACTTAAACAATTAATCTAATTGAATTCATTCAGCTTGACCATCCTACATGGCTCAATTGGCAATACCAATCAACAATTGACTCACTTATATTGGTATGCCCAAGTTGTCCAATGGATATAGTTGGCTTAATAGGACCATCTAATACATCTTTGCTTATCTAACTCAACTATCTCGCTTGTTTCGTCTGGGATCAAATAGTCATCCTTACTTGGCTACCTGCCTACCTGACTCAACCTAATTGTTTCATTTGGTCTAGTCGGCTTTATTTGACTCCAACGGTCAACCTACTTCACTTAAATTGATCCAATTGGGAAGTTATATATATATATATATATATATATATATATATATATATATATATATATATATATATATATATATATATATATATATATATATAGACCAAAATCTTCATAGTTTTACTTTTAAATTCTATCTAAAAACCTCATACCAATGAAGATATTTTTATTCTTTTAAAACCTATGATATTTTTCATGTATTTTTAATGTGGAACTTTGATTGTATTCCCAATAATCCTCCCCTAAAATGAGGGACCATCATTAATTACTCTCATGATTTGGGCTTTCCCGTAAGTATTCAGTCACTTTTGACCTACTTTGGGCCTCCGGCAAGTATCTGATTACTCTTGACCTACTCTAGGTCTCTCCGCAGGCATTCGATCATTCTTGACTTGCTTCGAGCCTCCCCTCAACTTCATTCAAGGTCACCCCATATGGTATCCAGCATGAACCATGACTCTGATACCACTTATTAGAATTAAAAGAATTCATATATCTTTACAATGGTATGGTATTGTACATTTTGGGCCTAAACCAAACCCTCATGGTTTTATTTTATGGTTTTACCCAAAAGACTTCATACCAATCAAGATATCTTTATCTTTTTTAAACCTATGATCTTTTTTCATGTCTTTCTAATGTGCGCCCTTGATTGTATTTCTAATAATTCTCCTCTCAAATGAATGATCACCATTACTCTCATGGTTCAGGCTTTCCCGTAAGTATTCGGTCACTTTTGATCTGTTCTAGGCCTTCCCGAAAGCATCAAATTACTTTTAATTAACCTGCTTCGGGGCTCCCCACACACATCCAATCATTCTTGACCTACTCTAGGCTTCCTCTCAACTTCATTCAAGGCCACCCCATATGATATTCAGTCTGAATCTCTGATACCATTTGTTGGAACTAAAATAATTCACATATCTTTACAATGGTATAATATTATCCACTTTATGCCTAAACCCTCATGATTTTATTTTTTAGTTCTATCCAAAAGACCTCATACCAATCGAGATATCTTCATTATTTTTAAATCTATGATCTTTTTCATATCTTTATATTTATATATATATATATATATATATATATATATATATATACACACACACACACACACGACCGTGAGCGAAATCCGACGTGGGCTATCTGACGCGGCCAAAATCTAATTTTTTTAATCTCTCTCTCATCTGCATGCAACTATAAAAAATTTTAATCTCTCTCTCATAATATGATTGCATGCAACAATCACTGTACTGCTAATTTTTAAAGGTGATATAGTTGCTACAACGTTGTAGCAGCTACTACACAATAGCTGCTACACGTTGTAGCAACTTCTGTATAGTAGCTGCTATAACGTGTAGCAGTGTTATTGTATAACTACTATGTTGTAGCAGCTACTGTACCGTTGTAGCAGCTACTGCACCGTTGTAGCAGCTTCTGCACCGTTGTAACAACTGCTGCACCGTTGTAGCAACTTTTGCATCGTTGTAGCAGCTACTGCACCATTGTAGCAACTACTCTACCGTTATAGCAGCTTATGCACCGTTATAGCAGCTTCTACATCGTTGTAGCAGCTACTGCACCATTGTAGTAGCTTCTGCACTTTTGTAGCAGCTTCTGCACCATTATAGCTGCGACTGCATAGTAGCTACTACAACGTTGTATCATTACTACCACAATAATTTTTTTCATGTAATAATAGGAGAGAGAAGATAAAATATCATTTTAATTTAAAAAAAAAAAGAGAGAAAAGTTGTTACATGTAGATGAGAGAGAGATTAAAAATTTTTATAATTGTTGCATGCATATGAGAGAGAAAAGTTGTTGCATCAGATAAGAGAGAGATTAAAAAAAATAGGTTTCACCGCATTAGATAGCTCACATCGGATTTTGCTCACGATTGCGCACAAAGAGTCGCTCAGCATATCATATATATATATATATATATATATATATATATATATATATATATATATATATATATATATATACACACGTAAATAATATGGTGCCCAACTCATTTTTGCACCATATTTCCACGACTAAGACGTCTCGAGGTGCTTGGAATCACTAGGGGCGCCGTGAATGAATCGGAGGTGCCCTAGTGATTCCAGGCGCCCTGAATCGTCTCAATCGTGAAAATATGGCACGAAAACTAGTCAATAAATGAAATATAATGAATGAATGAAAAATTAATGGTTAAGATTATTTGAGTGAAAAAGAATGAGTTCCCTATGATTGGATAAAAGTATTAGCTTACATATGAATTGAATTCATGAAAGTGAATACCCGAATGCTGACTTGAATATGCACTAATATATAGAAGCATAAATTTTTAAACAAATGGTAAAACTAAGTTAGAGTTGGTTGTCCTAGGATACACACCAACCTACTAACAAACAACACTAAACAACATAGACAAATTCGATTAAATGAACAAACTTGAACAACTTATTCAACTAGCGAATAAGGTTAAACAAATATGTTTTCAATTTATTAATGTTCATAAATAATTAAAGATTATAAATTATTTGTGAATAATGTTCATAAACAATTGAACTCAAACTAAGCCTGGTTTGTAAATCATCTAAAAGAATCAAGCTCAAACCAAATTTGAACGAAGCTTAAGCTCATAAAAAAGACACCAAATCAAATTTAAACAATTGTATAAATTACTTTATCAAACAAACTTGAACTACATATATAAAACTTAACTTAGCTTGACCCAGTTACAACCCTATTTTGAACCATCCCTTTGTGCAAAAACCTCATGGACACTCAGTCAAATCATTTTAGGTACTTCTACCAAACCTGAGCGGCCTCTTTTGATATCTTCCGGTCTCACTCTAATCTTTTTCTCTTGGTGGAAATGAACAGGAGGAGCCTTCGTGTTGTTCATGTTGAAAATGACGGTTCATAAGATGAACAATATGCATGCAGTAGATTTACTTAGTGAATTAATTGGTATCAATTAAAATTAATTGGTATCAATCTATTTGACCTGATAGGATTTTAATTGATTGATAAAATATTTTAGTTTTGTATATTTGTTAGGATAATATTTTCCATGATTTGTTGGGATTGATAGACCCATTGTATCTATAAAAGTGTATTCTACTCATTATTGAAATAACAATTATTATTTGTCTCCACCTTTCTACATGGTATCAAAGTAAGGTTGATTTCTCCAATTTCTTCTGTCGGCTTCATCTTTCCTAACGTGTAGGTCATTTCATTGAAGCTCAATTAATATGTCCAAGGATTCAAACACATTGTCAGGCTCATCCAGCAACATTGTGGTTGGAAAATCATTTGCATCAGTCACTTCTCTTTCAGGTAGTGATATTTCTTCTCTACAGATTACGTCTCACAAGCTAAACGATAGAAATTATCTATTGTGGGCTCAATCTGTAAAAATTGTGATATGCCACCGAGACAAACTGGGCTACCTCACTAGTGATCCTCCTGCACCAAGCCACAAAGATGCACCGTACAAAGTTTGGGTGGTTGAAAACTCAATAGTTCTTGCGTGGCTCATAAACTCCATGGAACCCAATATCAGCAAACGATAGGTTCCAAACAACTAAGGAAGTGTGGGATGCCACTTGTCAAATGTACTTAGATATTGGAAATGCCTCTCAAATATTTGAACTCCGCTCCAAACTGAAGGATATAAAATAGGGAAATAATTCGATGACTCAATACTTCTCGGAACTTCAGGATATTTGGCAAGAAGTGAATATGTTCCTCGAAGATTCCTCAGTGTGTGTTGAATGCAATATCAAAAATAAGACAAATCTTGACAAAGAAAGAGTCTTTGATTTCTTGGTAGGCCTCAATTGTAATATTGATGATGTTCGTGGCTGTGTGATTGCTCGGGAATCATTTCCTTATATCGACGATGTCTTTGCTGAAGTCAGACGTGAAGAGATGAGCTAGAAAGTCGTGCTCTTTAATGATTCACCTTCTCAACAATCTGCCCATGATGTTTCTGCTTTGGTTACTCACAGGATGCTATCTCAAGTTCTGCACACAAGCAAAATGCCTTGGTGT
The DNA here is from genome assembly GCF_018446385.1 of Zingiber officinale. Taxonomy (NCBI): domain Eukaryota; kingdom Viridiplantae; phylum Streptophyta; class Magnoliopsida; order Zingiberales; family Zingiberaceae; genus Zingiber; species Zingiber officinale. Next base: position 129,763,124 of record NC_055988.1, read on the forward strand.
AAACATTGTAAGCGTTCAGGTCATACCAAAGAAAAGTGTTGGAAAACCAGCAAATTCGTCTTAGTGTGAACATTGTAAGCATCCAGGTCATACCTAAGAAAAGTGTTGGGAAATCTATGACAAACCAACAAATTGGCAGTCCTGAAAGAAAACAGAGCCACATGGTTATCAGGACAAAATCACCCAAGAATAACCTAAAAATTTTGGCATTTCAGCTCCATTCACAAAGGAACAAATTGAGTAGATTGAATAATATTATCGTCTTTTTCGGCAGACTACTCTCAACCCCTCTATCGACTCCATAACCCAATCTGGTACATTCTATTCAACTCTTAGCTCGGCTTGTATAGGCTCTTGGATTATTGATTCCGGAGCCTCCGACCATATGACAGGGGATTCTAGTTTATTTTCTTCCTATGCTCCCTACCCTAGTCACACATTTGTGAAAATTACACATGGGTCAATGAGTTTAGTTATGGGTATCGATAATATTCATCTGTCTAAGGATATTATCCTCAAATATGTGTTCCTTGTCTCGTCTCTAACATGCAACCTCATCTCTGTTAGCAAATTCACTAATGACAATAATTGTGTTGCTAACTTTGTCTCTTTATTATGTCAATTTCAGGACCTACTATCGAGGAAGATGATTGTCCGTGCTAGAATTCACAATGGATTATATTATCTTAAGGTTGCCACATCTAAAGGTCTTTCAACTCGACTGTAACATTGCTTCTATTTCCATTTCAAGTCCTAGGGAAATAATGTTGTGGCATCATATGTTAGGTCATTCTAGTTTTTCATATTTGAAAATATTGCTTCCTTCTCCATTTCATAATAAAAATCTTGGTATTCTTGATTGTGAAATGTGTCACTTGGCTAAGCAACCTTGAACTATTTTCTCTTTGAAACCATATACACTTTCCACCTTTTTCACTAATCCATTGTGGCATTTGGGGTCCTTCACCAATCACCACATCTCAAGGGAAAAAATGATTTCTAACTTTTATTGATGATCATACGTGAGTCGCTTGGATTTATCTTCTTCACAACAAATCTAACACAAGTCAAATATTCAAAAACTTCCACCAGATGATTCAAACCCAATTTCACACTAAAATTCAAACTCTTCACACCGACATTGGTAAAGAATACTTCAATACCATTTTAGGTGACTATCTTTTCAAAAATGGGATTCTTTACCAAAGCACTTGTGTCGATACCCCACAACAAAATGAGATGTCAGAAAGAAAAAATCTCCATTTGTTGGAAGTAGCCCGCGCTCTAATATTCACCATGAATGTCCCAAAATACCTATGGGGGATGTCATTCTCACGGCTACGTACCTAATCAATCACCTACCAAGTTGCACTCTTAATTTTAAAACTCCATTGTTTGTCCTCATTCAAAGATACCATCATGTGCCTACATCCAATAACTTTACCTTAAAAACCTTTGGTTGTACAACATTTGTTTACATATATGACCACAACCAAAGTAAACTTGATCCAAAAGCTATTAAGGTTGTCTTTATTGGGTATTCACCAACACAAAAAGGTTATCGATGTTATTGTCCTCAAACCCGAAAAACACATACTTCTCATGATGTGCAATTCCTAGAAGATACACCTTACTTCTCCTCAACTCCGCTTCAGGGGGAGAATAGATGAAGCTTGTCAAGATAATCCCCTTCTTCCAACACCCATGTTTAATCCAATCCAGTCTAGTAATCACATTCTAAAACATTTTCTAGTATTATAAACAAGGGGGGAAGTGATACTAGAACAAGAGTTACAAGTTTACTCAAGATGAAAACCTCAGGCTACTGAAGACATTATGAATTCTAAACACAGTCAAGAAAATGAACCGGTAGAGGATCCTCAATCAGGTACTATCTCCAATCTCAATATTCCTATAGTAATTAGGAAAGGTGTGAGGTATTGCAATCAACATCCCATTTCAAAATGTGTTTCATATTCCAATTTATCATCATCATTTTATACCTTTACCTTGAGTTTATCCAGCATAAAAATTCCCAAGTCTGTTCGAGAGGCTCTGGTTGTTCTTGAATAGAGAAAGACTATTCTTGAGGAAATGCATGCCTTAAAGCTAAATAATACTTGGACTTTGGTCGAATTACCATGAGGGAAAAATAAAGTTGGTTTCAAATGGATCTTTATGGTAAAATATAAGTCACAATTGAAAGATACAAAGCTTGCCTTGTAGCAAAGGGATTTACTCAAACCTATGGCATTGACTATATTGAGACATTTGCTCCTATTGCCAAACTTAATTCGAATACTTATATCATTGGCAACAAATCTTGATTGGCCACTACATCAACTTGACATAAAAAAAATACATTCTTGAATGGTAAACTTAAAGAGGAAGTCTATATGAGTCAACCCCCAGGATTTGAAGAAAAACTAGAAAATGAAACATACTCAACAAGTCTATTTATGGTTTGAAACAGTCTCCACGTGTATGGTTTGACAAATTCTCTAAGATTATCAAGAAACTTGGATATATGCAGGGGCAAGTTGATCATACGCTCTTTGTTAAACATTCTAACAAAGGAAAAAATTACTATTCTCATAGTGTATGTTGGTGATATTATAGTAACTAGAAACAACAACAAAGAAATGAAGAATATTAAGATCATGATGGCAAAGGATTTTGAAGTTAAAGATCTCGAAGAAATGAAATATTTTTTGGAAATGGAAATTGCTAGGAGAAAAAAAAGGTATATATGTTTCTCAAAGAAAGTATATTTTAGATCTGTTGGAAGAAATCAGGATGCTAGAGTGCAAACCAAACAATACACCACTTGAGTAGGGAAATAAAGAAAGAATGGTTGAGGGGGATTTAGTGGACAAAGAAAGGTATCAACGCCTTGTTGGGAAAATCATTATCTCTCATACACTCACCCTAATGTTTCTTTTTTCAATGAGTCTAGTAAGTTAATATATACATTCACCATGTCAAGGTCATCTCAATACAGTCTATAGAATTTTGAGATATTTGAAACAAACTCCTTGGATAGAGTTATTTTTTGCAAAGACTAATGATCAAAGAGTAAGTGCTTCTACTAATACTGATTGAGTCGGATCAATCGAAGATCGAAAGTCTACCTCCGAATATTATACGCTAGTTTAGGGGAATTTAGTAACATGGCGGAGCAAAAAATAGTCAATTGTGGTAAGAAGTAGTGCAAAAGTAGAATATCAAGATATGGCTCATGGAGCGTGTTAACTTTCAGATTAATAGGGTTATGAAAGAGTTGAAAATAAATCTTGAAAGCATTATGAAGCTATTCTGTGACAATAAATCAACTATCAGCATAGCTCATAATCCTATTTATCATGATAGAACTAAACATGTTGAAGTTGATGTTAGGATCAGTGCGGCCGGCAAGAGGGGATGAATTGCCTGCACAATAATAACAAATAAATTTTTCTCGATCTTTTGAAATAAAATATACTTGTATAAACAAAATTAATAAACCAAAAAAGAAAGAGGCTACCAATTTCTTACTTAGTTATAACCGGAAAGGTTGTTAATCCAAGACTCTGAAGCACTACTTAAATTCTCCTTTCATCGTAGGCGGAGAAGCCTCTTACAAGCGTTGGAAGCACACAAAGTTGTAGAACACTTAAAGAAACTCGTATACAAGTTGTACTCAACCATTTGGACCAGAGATGTATTTATAGCCCTGGTCGGGGAGCCTGGAAGGGTTCTAGGTGCCTGGGAGGGGATAAACTTTTATCTACGTCGCAACGAAATGCGCCACGTCACGTTCTGGATAATTTTCTGCTCCGGGCGCCCCGGACCAGCTCGGGGTGCCCTGGACCAAAAAATCAGCTTTTGTTGATTTTTTTGATCCCGGTCTTCCACTCTATTTCTGCTCACCTTGGTATGGATCTTTGCTCGCTTGGGTCTGGGTCTTCCGCTCCGGCTCTATTCGCTTAGATGATCTCGGTCATCCGGAATATGGCTCACCCGAACTCAATTTCCGTCCTTCGAACAATCTTCCACTCTGGCTTCTCGTCCCTCGGAAACGCCGCGCACCTCCTTCTCATCCGCCCGCATACTCTTCCCTTAGACCGAGCCCGTCGGCTCTCTTTCGTGTCGTCCTTCTTGCTAGCTACGTCTTTTGCTCAACATCTTGTGCTCCTAAGTTTCTACACACTTAGACACAGGGGTTAAATACCAACAGGACCTAACCTGACTTAGTTGATCACATCAAAATTACATTGGGATACTAACAATCTCACCCTTTTTGAAGTAAGTAAACACAAGTTAAGTTAGGGTAAAACCTCAAAAATAATAGTTATAATTTTTTAAAGATAAAAATTTGCAAAAAATAAAATAAAATTATGTACTAACTAATCTCCCCTAGACTTAATCTTCGCTACTCTCCCTTTTGATCACATTAAAAATAGGATACTTTTAAAAATGACTTTGGAAAAAGTAAATATAGAGTCTAAGAAAAAAATGAAAGGTTAAGCTTCAAGAACTCTAGTGTTATTAACAAGTTTTTTAAAAAAACTTTAAATATTAAAAAGATTTAACAAGGGTAAAAATTTGAATTTTAGGAAAAAATTTCACAAAAAACAAACTTACATTTTGATAACTAATTCATAGAAAATTTTCTAACTAAAATTTTAATAAGCAATTTAAAGCATTAGTTAAATGTTTCACAGTAAGTCAATTAAACATTCAATTCAGTAATTGGCTTCCAAGCTCTGGCGAGGCACTAGGCCTTCTTGGTTATTGGAGCATTAACCACTTCTAGACAAAATCTCTTAAAGAATTTAAATATTTAATTTTCTTTCTAAAAGCCCTAAGTCTAACTTAAAACAGATCATACATCAAAAGATAATTTTAATTTAAGCATGATTTTAGAACCCAAAGCGGATTCCTTTCTACTGATTTATCAAAAACTTTCTAAGAACATACTTCTGTGATATTTTTCTAATTTAGCCCTTATGATATTAAAGATACTAAATTAGGTTTCTATAATTTTTTCAAGTATTTTGATTATCATATGCAAAATTTCTTGATTTTTAATTTGGTCCTTTAATTTTTCATTTTTATCTTTTATTTTATCATACATTTCTAGGGGCATTTTGTTTACTAGGATTATACTTAATTCCAAAACTTCCTTTTTAAAATTAACATTTTTTATTTTTAGTTTACATAAGGATCTGGTTATGGATTTAATACTTGAATATAACTAGTTAGGGGTAGTAAACATACCTCACTTACCATATCTATTCTAAAGTTTATTTCTTCATCCTCGCTGCTATTTTCCTCTGAGGAGCCTTCCCCTTCATCTATGCTCTCCTCCTGGTAGTTTGCCATCAGTGCAAGTCCAACGTACTCCTTTAGATCTGACTCTGATGATGACTCGTCCCACATCGCTTTCAAGGTTTTGTGCTTTGTTGTGGTTGGTCCCTTCTTGTTTTCCTTCTTCAGCTTTAGGCAGTCTTCCTTAATATACCCCTCTTCATTGCAGTTATAGCATCTTACCTTCCTTGCTCTTTTTTTCTTTCCCTACACTTGATTAAACTTATTAGTTTAAAAAAAAAATTCTTGAATTTTCTTACCATGTATGTTATTTCATCGTCGTTGAAGGATTTGTCAACGTCTGATTCATCCTTCTTGGCTTTTAGAGCAATATTATTTGATTTCTCTATTGTTGGGACCGAAATGTAGCTAGAGGGGGGTGAATAGCTCAGCGCGATCTCGTGCTCGTCGTCACTTACCTCTTGCGATGATGTGCAGCGGAAATACAAGAAAACAAACACACAACGCTAACTCTAGGGATTTACTTGGTATCCACCTCAAGAAGAGGTGACTAGTCCAAGGATCCACACACTCACGCACCCTCCACCATAAAAACACTCCTTCTCGGTAACTATCGAAGGCGGAGAAGCCTTACAATCTCACAGTACAACAATGAGAAAGAAAGAAGCAAAATATAAATGAATCTTACAAGATTACAATGAAAACCCTAGCTTCTTCTTCTTCTTGTTGTAACTCGTCTCTTGACTTGGATGAGCCTCCAAGAACCTTCAAGAAGTGGCGATGAGGAAGAAAAGATCGTTGTGGAGCTGTGATGTGATCGCCTGTGGAGAAGAGAGGAAGAAGTGCCGAAGAAATCGCTCGCCAACGGCTTTATCCGCGCCAACGGTCGAATCCCAATCGATTGGATTGCTCCCAATCGATTGGGGAGGCTTTGGATCGATCGACCGATCGATGCAGAGTGCCTCTGTGCTTTCTGGAATTGCCCTGAATCGATTGCTCGATCGATTCAAGGCTTCTCGAGCGATTTCCAGCGCTCCAATCGATCGGTCGATCGATTGGAGGTTTCAATCGATCAACCGATCGATTCAGAAGCTTACTGTTTGCTCAGAAACTCTCCTAATCGATCGGTCGATCGATTGGGGAAGTTTCAATCGATTACCCAATCGATTACCTAATCGATTCACAGCATTTCTGCACAAAATTACGTCGCTCAATTGATTGACCAATCGATTAAACCCCCCAATTGATCGGCCAATTGATTGGGAAGCAGAAATCTTTGTAGATCTTGAAATTAGCTTCGTTTTGCATCCGAGATCACCTCATTTCGATATCCGAGTCAAAAGTTATGGCCTTCGGAAGCTCACTATGTCCGAGCTTCCTAGTTCCATGCCAACTCCCTATTGGACTTACGATCGCTAAGAGTTCGGTCAACTTTTGACTCATCTAGACTTTCTACTTGTGCCAAGTGTTCAGTCAACCTTGACCCACTTGGACTTATCATCTCGTGCCAAGTGTCCGATCCTCCATGACTCACTTGGACTTCCTTCTACCAGATGTCCAGTCACCCTTGACCCATCTAGATTTCCTCGTGTCTGGCTTCACTCACCAGGTCTTTCCATTGCCCGACTTCACTCACCGGGACTTTCCCCTGCCTGGCTTCACTCACTAGGACTTTCACTTGTCTGGCTTCACTCACCAGGACTTCTACCTGCCTGGCTTCACTCACCAGGACTTTCCCAACTACCTGGCTTCACTCACCGAGACTTTCACCTAGCTTCACTCACTAGGATTTTCATCTGTCTGGATTCACTCACCAGGACTTCTCAACTGCCCGGCTTCACTCACCGGGACTTTCACCTAGCTTCACTCACTAGGATTTTCATCTGCCTGGCTTCACTCACCAGGACTTCTCACACGGACGATTGCACC